>NC_142679.1:12438795-12566295 GCF_964200805.1 Pocillopora damicornis | reverse complement strand
CAGTTGAATCTAGGAAATGCCATGAACAGACCTGCTTTATGAAATTTAGTTAAAGTAAGTTGTTGGGTTAGGTAAGCTAAATTTTCAAGCCCCGGTTGTTCGAAGGTCGGATAACACTGTCCACTAGAAAAATCTCTATCCGTTGGATAACCCCATACGTTTTGCTATCACTTATTCGCTTAATGGCGTTATCCACCCTTTATACAACTGGGCTCCGATGTTTTGCTCTTTAAAAGTCTCAAAATATTTGCAGGTGCAATATTTGCTACAAATTTGCAATATTTGCAAAATTTTGGTGTCAAGATTCCGCAAATTCTTGCATGTTTACAGCGTAAACAATTGCGCGCTCTTAAACTGCTCCAAGATATCTTTGAGTTAAGAAAAAAGTGAAATAACTAAACATTCTGACCCTACTTGGGATATTTTTCTTGAATAGTCTTTGTAAAAGTCCGAACAATTTCTAGTACTTCATCCGCAGTAATTAAACTGTTTCCATGACAGTCTCTTTTCAGTCTGTTTCCAATGCATATGAACTCTTTCGTGCCGTCATCTGGGAATACGGAGCTGAAATGTGTTTTCCAAATTCCTTCAAAACGTTTGAAAGTCCTTTTTTGGGCATATTTTGGTTCGTAAGGGCAACTCGGAAAAATGGATAGTATTTCCTGAGATACCTCCGGAAGTTGATCAAAAGTCATCGAGTCGTAATGATTTTCGATGCTAAAATCCTCTCCAAAATACGATGTAAATTTTTTTGACAGTTTTTGTTTTCTAGGTATCTCTATTCCTTCGTAATCCTCATCGCCTTCCCCAGCGTCAGCATCATTGATTTCCGAGTCAATAACGCTAGGAGATGCTCGTAGCATATCACTGCGTTCTGACAACTCTCTGTGATTAAAAAAAGAAGGATCATCCTGCAATAGGGGAGAGAGAAACTTAGCAGAAATTTCGGTAAACGCATGACCGCTGGGAACCAGCCAAGTGACATTCACGTGATCACGACTCATCATTCCTCCATTCATTACGTGAAGCACATCAAAGAAATACTTCCCTTCTCTCTCGAGATATATTTTCCGGGACGTGTGGCTTATAGACTTGGCCGAAGAATGTTTGTTGTTTTCTATTGCAACTTTTGCGATCAATTCAACATCCGTCGCGTTCTGTTCCTTGCCAAGCCATAGTTCAGCGAAGACATGTGCAATTAAGTGAAAAGTGTAATTACCAGTGATAGGAGGATACACGAATCCCATAATTCTTTGCCCGTACCAGGTCCCCGACGGAGCAGAGTTGATGGTGTGACGAAACAAACGTTCTTTAGGTAGAGTTGGAAATAAGGGGTACTGTCTTAAGCTATTTATTTTGGGACAGCACAGTCCCCTCCAGAGATGAACATTAACATTTCCTCTGTTGATTCTTGAATTGGCGTCAATGTTAGCAATTTCGCCTTCTATTACGTTGATATCTGACTGTGCATCTTCCATTTTCTCAATGATGTGGTATCTGACATCATTTTCTCCAGGGGTCCGTTTAACTCCCTCCCAGTCCTTTACTCGCCCATCATTGTCTGTGCGCTCACTGGGGGCTTTGTTTGCCGTCGCTCGCCAGTCTTTCGAAATTAAAATCTTTGAAAACTGCACCGACTGCTGCCTGTTGTGTCGAACGACCAGGGCTATCACGAGAACGTATATTATTCCGAATAGCCATTGACATGCATAGAGCCGACAAAATCTATGGCGAATCCTTCTAAACATTTACCAATGATAATCTCGTTTGAACCAAATGAAATCCTTTGTCTCGTTCTAGAATGAAGCATCTGACGATGAAAATTTTCCTTCCTATGAATAACTCAATTTTGACTTGGGCGAGTCATAATTGATTTCAAAGCATGGTTCGATTTGGACTATCGGAAGACATTTTGAAAACAACTACATGGCTGACTTCTAGTTCTGAAATAAGAAAAATAATTTGCATCACTGGTACCGGTTGAGAACAAAACATTGATTTGTTCTGTTATCTCGCTACCTGCTGGTGTCAAGTACATGGAAAATCTCACTGCAAGCTAGTTTTGAATCAAAGATCATCGTTTGTTTAGCTCACGGCTAATTATTAAGACATTTTCCATTTCATTACCCCATAATCTTCCATCTACTCTAATGACAACCGGATATCTAGCTTAAATATAAACTAATCGTTAATAACACGAATGAATAAGTAAACTCTACATAATTATTTCGTTGCAGAGTAAAACTATTAGATAGCACAAATTTTCTGGCATATTTGCGACCATTCCAATTTTGACTGCCAATTCAACACAAACTTCCCATTTATTTTTAAGGAAAAACACCACCGAAATCCAAAAGAGTAAACAAAAGTTCCCATGGTTCTCTACACTACCCAGCGGATGTTTCAATTGTTAAAAAGGAAAAAAAATGAGAAAAAAACGGGAAAAGAATTGTGGAAATAAATACAAATTAAGGAGAACATATCTATTCTGACAGTAAAAAGGAGGAGGCAGTTGACAAAAGTTCGATTTCCAGTGAGATAAAGACACAATAACAACAAAAACTATTTGCATGACAACAACATGATATTCCAGTTTTGCAAAAAGTGCTATTACTATTAATGAAAGCTTTCAAGGAAAAACGGAAATTAACAAAGACTACAATTATTACATATTTTTTGTTAAGCTGGTTTCGTTTTTCAAATGTATGGTAATTCATAAGATTTTATATATTGGACTGTATAGCTGGGCTCAATAAATCTAAGTAGTCGTTAAGGTGAAATTTTATTTTAGAAGAACTTCTTAGTCGAAGAATATTTCTTAGAATCTAGCTGGAAGCTGCAGAGAGTGCAAATCCTGTCAGAGTCGTATTTGCCGGTCTCAATACGGAACTTGTGGCTGCTTGTTTTTTTAAGTTTTAATTAATGCTATTATAGAAGGGATTTTCTATATATTTCTCAACAGGTTGAGGCTGGAGGTTTTTTTTTTTGAGATTTAAAAAAGAATTTTGTTCATGTAGAGGTAGTATCAGCCAAAACGGAGCCTTAGGAACTTGTTCCAGGTTGAAAAACAATGTGCAGAGAACAATGAAATACTTAAATTCTGCTAAGATTGTTTTTCCATGGTGTGAAAGCAAACATAGATCATCGATATTGTCTATATACTGAAAATTTTGCAAATAAACGATTTACTAAAATTATGAAGTCGCTTTGATGTTATGACTATTTCGTTAGAGGTTGAAGTATATCATTGAAAAAAAAAGGACAGCAATAAATTCGTGATTTTCGTTTGTCTAGAGACAACATTTTGACAGATCTCAGAAATTTTAATTTAGGGTCTTTTCATCGGATTTAACACCTTTTATGTACTAATGATGTGAGATAAAGATCCTTGTGGTATCTTAGAAACGTTTTATGCTTTAAAACATATGATGAATTTGGTTAATCCCCTAAATTTTTTTTCCGGTTTGTTTAAAAATTGTTGAAAACTGAAGCAGTTTATTTGGGGGCGTTGAGTCAAAATTGTTCTCAAATTCCATGTCTCGGCGTTTAGTTTCTTGAGTGAAATTGATAAATGACAATTGTTACAGTCGTTATCGTTTTTTCAAAGGGTAAACTGAACACCTGCTCTTTGCCTATAAAAAGCGGTTGATGCCAACGAGTTGTTGGTCTTCTTGGCCTTTGTTAAAGTGAAGCAAAATAATATATTTTTGCTCTGAAAAATTGTCATGTTTTTGTGGAAAGAAATCTTGTTGTTATCAACGGCACTTCAGTTCTTTAGTGCTTTTCCAGTTGATGACCTGATGATGCTTGGTAAGAGGACAATTTTATTGTTTATTTATCGTTGCAGGCAGAATGCATTCAGTTGTTGAAAAAAGCTCAAGAACATAACGTGAACTCAGAACAGGGATTAGTTCAAGACGTCACGAATGTATTTGGCAGCTTACGAAAGAAATCTTTTAAAATTGTTATCGAGTAAGTTAATTTCATTGCGGCTTATCCAGGAGATGTCTCGAAGTAGGTTGGCAGGAAGTCAGGTTTTGTTTATTTACCATTGCGTGCACAATTTGTTTGGTTGGAGTGCAAAGTCAAAATTCGTTATTGTAAAACAGGATTACCTTTTCTGTTGTTTAGAAACTTAATTTGTCAGCATACTTGAAATCGCTGATTTCTAGTCGGTATGCATGAGGTTTACTTGAATTTAAAAAAATTTTCTGCACAAAACTTGAGGCTCTAACAGGTTCTAACTAACAGAACTTCCGTCCAGAAGTATGATTGCCCCCTCCTACCCCCTACCCCTCCTCCCTCCGTATAGAATGTTGTTCTTTGTTAAGTTATGGTTGTTTTCGTGACAATCCTCCAGACTCGTGTGGGAGACGCAGTCGCCCGATGGCTATTGCGTTGGACTCTAGGTCGAGAAGTTCAGGGTCGAGACCTTGTCAGGTCAATGAGTTGTGTCCTTTATGGACACGTTAATTGTGACGAGATGTTTGACATACTTGAGTCTAACATCTCCCACCTCCACCCAGGAGTTTTGATGGATACCAGCAAACTGTTTCTGGGAGTTCTGACAAAATGTAGGAGGTTGGCCTTGGGATAGACCAGACTTCTACCCAAGGGGAGTAGCACCAATCATAGTCACTTCATGCTACAGAAATCGGCTTGATGGGCCTTTTTGCTGCTAACCCTAAGCATTTACTCTCTAAAGTCAAGCGGGTCAATGTGGGGCGAGAGTGAAGCAAACAAAACTAACAGAAAATGATTGATTTTGTCAATGCTTGATCATTGAACACTATCGGGCGCCCGCACAAAAATCACGACTCTTCTTTCGTTGGATATAATGACTGAACGCAAAACAGAAAAAACGTTGCTTTTTGTGATCGTGGAATTATGGCAGGAATAATTTTAAAGAAGACTAAGGTTGGCGTCGTTCACCGCGATCTCAAAAAAAGAAAGGATTTACAAAGATAGTTGTTGCTGTAAATGTTATTTGCTTATTTTCAGAGATCACGTTTTTCTTTTGTCGTACAATTCCAACACCTGGTACATCGAGATCTCACAAGAGACAAAAAGATGTGAGATTTTGTATAGAGGCTGATTTTATTTGTACAATATAGACGGGTTAAAGATAATTTTGTAAAGAATTAAAGAGTTTGACAGAAGAAGTTTAAATTGTGATTCAAATGTATTTCTTAATCAGCCAACCGCTACCAAGGAAGAACAACAAATAAACGGCCTGAGTTTTAGTATTTCGTGCTAAATCATAAGGATTTCGTGCTGAATACATGTTTGAGAATTTTGCACAGAATACTTTGGCGCAAAACACTCGAGTCTAGACACCGACGTATAGGATTCCGCTGGATTGTTTTGCGCGCTCGAGCTCCGCTCCGCCTCAATGGTTTACATCCATTTTTTTTTCTTATTTCTTTTTCATAGATGCGAAAGAGTCGCTGCTGGAAGACAACAGAGCACTTTCAAAGAGGGGAGCTGTACGTTCCTCCCTATATAAATGGCCCACCTCTAATGAAGATGGCAAAACAGTCGTCAAGATTCCCTATGTGGTTCAAGATGGTGTGTGACTAGCTTTTTTCATTGATACAGTAGTTGATTGAGTAATCATCCCTTTCTTATTTCAAGGTGTTTGTCTGCCTTAAAGAAAACACTCAAAAGCGGACGAAGAGACCTTAGTTGAGAAATAATACATCGGAATAGTTGGAAAACCTTTTATATTTTAAAGACGTGTTTTTCGAGGTAACTTCCCAGTCATTACATTTAGTTTATCCCTTCATCTTTTTATTCCACAATAAATTACATGGTTTTACCCATATGATCTGTTTGTACAGATCTTCACTCCAAAGCTAAAACTGAGTTGCAGCGTGCTATTCAAGATGTACACGAAGCTACTTGTGTGAAGTTTCAGGCTCGAAAGAGAGAGAGAGATACCGACTATGTTAGTTTTCAGCCTGCAGTTGACTACCAAATGTAAGTACTAGCCGCAAACGGCGGGAAGGGGAGAGAGAGTCCGGGTGGGAAGGAAGGGGGGAGGGTGAAGTTTAGTCTCGAAACGAGAGGTCGTTCCCTTTTTCCTTGAGAATGCAGCTATGGGGAAACTAACAGACTGGTGAAACCTTCTGTGATCGACCAAATGTAAAAGCAGCATCACTCAGAGTCTATGGGAACGCCTGAGAAGTATGCACATGTGTAGACGACCCGCAGGGCTAACAAGCTCGAGGCTGTAGTCTACAGTTTGGTCCTAATTTAAATTTTATTCGTTCATAGGGTTCTTAGTAACTTTATTGATAATTTTTAGATGCTTTGCCAAAATTGGGAAACGCTCAGGAAAGCAAGATGTTATTCTTGGAACAGGCTGCGAATACAAAGGAACAATTTTACACGAGATCGTTCATCTGCTGGGGTTTTATCACGAACACAACCGAAAGGATCGAGATTCATACTTGAAAATTTATGAAGACAATCTTGATCCAGGTAGGCCTTGTTCAATTATGCTTTACTTTTTTTCTTATTGTAATCTACAGTTGGCGAAAAAATTGTTGACTCAGTGACCTTTTCAACCCCCTCTTATTTTTATCTCTTTTACCCTTGTCAAGTCGAGGCAGAAATATCACAAATAAAGTACTTATGTCCCTGTAAACTCTGATCTACTATTTCAAAACTCGTGCATCGTGTTTCATCAGGGTTTCTAAACAAGAGAAATAAGATGAAAGGTACAAGCTTAGCCCTTTACACCCTAACATCAGTATGCATATTCTCGATACTGTTCTCTGTTCATTTCGAACGTTACTGACAAGGAGAATTTGTTTAACAATCAAGAGCTTCCTCAGTTGATGAACATTTCCTTTATTCTCGTGACCTTAATGTGATATATATTTTTTCTTTTTTCTGGGAGGGGGGGGGGGTTGGGTAGGGATTATGAGGAGAAGTAAGATGCCAGTCACTCGTAGGGAGGTCAAAAGGTCAAGTGAAGTCGGTGATTTAAGATTGTCTTGTAAAAGCTATTCATGGAATTTTTTTTGGGGGGGGGGTAGGGATTGTGAGGAGAATTGAGATGCCAGTCACTCGTAGAAGGTCAAAAGGTTAAGTGAAGTCAGCGTTTCGTAAACTTTGCCCCGTCTACTAGGGATATAATTCTAACGAACAAGACTCATTCAAACTGTTTTATTCCACTCTCGTATTCACTTATTTACAACGGGCGTGTAAACAGCTACTCTGCAAAATTTGAAAGAAATCACTCTCTTATACGATGTTCTTTACATTGTGATTTGTTGTTGCTAAGTAATGATTTAGAAGGTCATTCAAGGTTATGTTGATCATGTAAACCGATCAATGTCCCAAAATCACTAAAGGTGATGCTTCTAGCTCTTGACATAATGTTCACACTCGTCATCTGACATGTGTCACGCACGAATCACAAAGTCTCCGACAAGAGATTTTAAGATTGTTTTGTAAAAGCTATTTAAGGTAGTTATGAATCACCTGAAAGGCATCTTCTTTATTTAATAGCTGTTAAGGACGAAGTTATGAAGAAAACTGACACGGACAATTTAGGCTTTGCTTACGACTTCAAGTCCATCATGCAATACAGCAAGACCACATTTGCTAAGTCATCAGGCCTGGTCACCATGGAAGCGAGGTCGGATCCTAATATGGAGCTTGGCAACGAAAACGCCATGTCCGCGGCTGATATCATGAAGATTAACAAGTTTTACAACTGCCCACAGAAAAACGACGTGTGTAAGTGGAAAAGGCAATAGAACTATTGAACAATCTGACTATGTTAAGTTGCAAATGTAAACACAATTGATAACTTCATAAGTAGGGTTTTTATTTTATTGCCAATCTGAAAGCAATTACTCCTTTCACTCTCAAGATCAAGAAATCAAATTCTTTACATTTCCTACAATGCATTTGTTGAAATTTTCGTGCGAGAAATTTGGCGTGAAATCAAACATAGACCTAATTTTTCTTCCCGTTACCCTTCTACTTGAAAATATATTGACACCATGAAGAAGAATTCCTCCTTTCTCACTCCCAGGAGTGTTAAGGTTAAATAAATATCCCACGTAGACATGATCGGTTAACAGGTCCGGTAAGCGATCAAGTGTCCTAAATAAGATATATTTTTGTCGTTATCGAATCACGAAGAGCTCCAAAGAGCGTTCATTCTAACTTATGTGTATTCGTCATTATGTATGTTGTCGGGAGCCGTAACAATCATCTGTTGAAAAGCTACTCTTTCTTTTCAAACTTAAACCCTCTACGCCCTAACATCAGTCTCTATTTTCTCTTTACTGTTCTCTATACTTTTCCTTTGGCGCTGACAAGGAGAATTTGTTTAAAAATCAAAGCCTCTTAAGTTGGCTATCACTTCTTTCATTATCATGATCCTAATGAATGATTCAGTAGTACTTCTGTAGTGAAAAATCATAAATGCTGGTCACTCCTATGGTTCAGAGCTGCGGTTGCCTTGCTTTTCATAACGTTATTCGAGACACGTAACGGAATGGAGTTATGTCTGATCTTTTGTTTTATTCTTCAGATAAAAACATGGAGGTAATGGTGCAAACTGGTGATGGATATTGGGATGGTTCCGACGCCTTTTTGTACCTCGAGCTGATCGGTGATAAGGGGAGCTCTGGGGAGAGTAGTGTTGCAAAAGGCGGCCTTTACGACGACTTTGAGGGGAATGCGTAAGTGGCGACTAAAGCGAATTGTTAAACTTAACTAACATGCTTACGATACAGTCAAGACAAGTTAAGCATTTTTGTAAGTCACATCTACGTTATATATTGATTAAAAAAAAACCGATGTCGTTTATTGCCATAATCAAATTTAAACCTGCATCTTTAAATACGCGGTATTTCTAAGATTTTGTCTTTTTGAGGATCTCATCTATCCGAAAATTATTTTTAGAAATTTGAAGTGAAGTTAAAGGAAAGATTGGAATCTTATCTAACTTAAAAGTGGTTAGGTCTACCTTATCTAATGACAGACTTAAACGCTGGACTACCCTGTGCAGTAAGTTAAAAGTACGGTTAAATATTTTAAAAGTGCACCATCAGCTTTCGTTTGGTTGGTCACACACAAGGACTTTAATCAAACCTTCAAAGGATCTGAGTATTATACTCCAGAGCCGTGTAATTTCTATCTCTGTCATTAAAAAGTATTGGTAAAATGATAACACTGGCTGCTCTGTGAAATCTCAGAGAGAGACCCAGGCGTGAGGCGTGAGTAGTCCAGTGGTCAGTGTGCTGGACTCTGGGTCCGACGGCCCGGGTTCAAGTCCTGGCTGGGGCATGACGTTGTGTCCTTAAGCAAGACGCTTTACTCACATTGCTTCGTCTTCTCGGATAGGACGTAAAACCGTAGGCCCCGTCTCCTGCAGGGTTGGGGTAAGAGACGTTAATTTCCCACGCACGAGATTACTGTGTGGTGGATGTCCTCCCCTGGGGTGGGATGGGTGGAAGAGACACTAATTGTAAAGTGCCTTTGATCATATAAAATGTTAATTGTTATAAATGAATTGTAAAGCGCTATTGAATATAGCAATAGAAATAGCGCTATATAAATACTGTATTATTATTATTATTATTATTACCCAACCTTTCGAAGATTGTCTTTGAACGTGGTGAAAATTTTATGTAGGACGCTGATATTTTGAGTCTTGCGTTGCCGCTATCTAAGACGAAACAGAGCCTCATTTCCATTTTTTCAACCTCTTGATGATCAGTTCGAACAATTAGGAGCCATAGCGAAAGGCATATTTGCCTAAAATTTTTGTTTTCGTGTGATAACCAGTGACGCAGCTGTTTTCGACCACGTTTTATGGTATCGCATCTATCGCCAGGTCACTAAGCTGTTTTTCAAAATGGTAGCGTCCATAATAGGACTATTTTAGCATGTTTGGAGACAACTTTCGAAAAGTCAAGTTACTTTTCAGTGGCGGAGAAGACCCAAAATATCTCTAATTAGATCAAAATGACCGTATTTGGTGATGTTTGAGTAATTCACTGAGGGTGTCTAAGAAATTTAATTTGACAAGCACATGTGAGGACTGACTAGTTTTTTGTTTTGTTTTTTTATTTCAGGAAAGACAACTACCTTGTTGCATTTAAAGACGTGGGCACTATTCGAAAGCTGAAGATCAGATTACAAGAAAACCCTGACGGAAGTTATTTTGACGGGTGGGCTGTTGCTAAGGTAAGATTTACTGAAACAACTGTGCACTTAACAAATCGCTCGACAAACATGCAAGAACTAAATTTCATAAAGTATACTCGAAGAGAAGTCTAGGTAATAGTTGGCGCGTTTGTCTCGGAATCTGGCCTTTCAGGCAAGCAAAATCACATTTCTTCATCAAGAGGTGTGATATGTGACATGGAAAGTTTTAGAGGAACTTGATGTTAAAATCAAGGGAACGTACATGTATTTTAAGGTGAGCGCTCTAATTTAGAGCCAAATAAAACGCTCTAAAAACTGTACCACAACCTTGATCATAAAATGTTCCCCTCTGTTTAGGCTTTTAATTCGTATCACATCACGTTCTTGTCTTTTTCCAATAAAATGGAGTTGCATCGATTAATAACAGTTACAGCAAGCTGGGAAAAGTTACTTCAAAGAAGCTACATCACCACTGGTGAATCCTGGAAACTATTTTGTCTCCTTCAATTGCAGTCCGTGTAAATCTTTGCCTTCTATAAACATCCCCGTTCCTTTTTGTTTATTCTTATCACTTAATCGTTTTTCTACGATGGTAAACGATCACTGCAAGGTTTTTGTGTTACTTGACGAACCCACTTTAAAAAGCTAAAAGAGATCTTAAGTAGCTTATCGTAGCACTTATCATAAGAATCTTTTACTCTTCTGTAGATCACCGTCAAAGACGGAGACAAAACTTACATTTTCGGCGAAAGAGATGTTGATCCTGGAGAGACTGTTACTGTAAATGCTTCCTGAACATAATATTCCAGGCATTTATGGGTTTAATTTAAGCGTTCATTTGATTATGATAAACAAAATGAAGGTTAGATACCAATGCAGATGTAGTTTGATGTCACGAACCCCCATGTAAATGAAATTAAAGTGCAACAAGTGAACTTCCATGACCTGTGCTATCGTATGAAAGTAAACTCAGTTTGAAAGGATCAATTTAAAAGCAGAAAATGGCGAGCCTTTGGCTTAAATAGTTGTTGCGAAAAAAGTGTAACATTGCAAGTGATAGCCCCGAAAGGTATTGTGGGAGGTTTCTAGTCACGGTTCCTTGAATGTTAGTAAAATCTGAAAATACGACACTGTAAGGACGAGGCATCGCAGGTTAAATGAACTTATTTTCTTATTTCTTATTTAAATTCATTGAGTACCGGGACACCCAGATTACCTTTCGAGATTGTTTCGTGCACTTTTGTCTTTTTTTACCCCGACACTTTCTCGAAACAGCTGTTTATTAACAAAGGCTGGCGTTGGTGGTAGCACTTTTTTCTCGCAAAGCGACGACCATGCAACAACCGTCTGCAATAACGACCGAACAACCTCTTACTTGATTTGTTCTTTTATTAAAATAGCTTTGCTGTCTGAACTTTCAAGTCATTTTAACAGTCAGTCTTATTCTTGGTGACAAACCATTACCAACCGGCAGTTATCCATAATACTTTTCGACTGTTTCTGTTTCCGCCACGAAAAGTGCGCGATTGTTATTTGTATCTTTCCGAGATAGGATCTCAAAAATGATTAGAAAAAATGGATTTTTCTGCGCTTTTCTACCTTTTTTCCGTTGTGCTAAAACTGCGAATTTCCGTCTCAAGATCGGATTCCGGTATTGAAAGTGATATTTTGCATCACAATGAGAACAGTTCGTTATGGAATACCACTGTTCCAAATCTGAAACCCCTCCGTAATAAGACTGGCACGTCAAAATTTAGAATTTTCTCAACCATAAACGACACTTTTGATTGTTTTTGTAAGTAAGACGCCGGATCTTTTTTAATTCTATTTTCCTAAAGTTTTTTTAAGTCCTTTGACGCTTCTCGAGCTGCCAAACGACATCATGTATCGCGAGGGCACGACTACCAACGTGACAGCTAGCGTGACACCTGCTGTGGCGGGTTTGAGGTTGCAATATTTTTTCATTTGATATAGAACTTTGCAAAGGTATATCATTATCAAAATGTTTGCCGAAAACAATAATTCGACGTAAGGTCAGCAAAATCGACCCTTAACAAATAAAATTGATGTTATTGTGTAAAAAAGAAGAAAGCGAGCAAGATAACAAGTACGGCAGAAACGCGAAATTGCGGTGTTGCGTGATCTGCTGTATGTCACCAATTACGCTTCCAACATAACAGAAAAGTCACGCAATAACAAAGTCACTCACATGACGTCAATAGTCAGAAGTTAAATGTCTCTTCAATCTGACGATATAAATTATGTTCGAAGGTTACTTCCTTAATTTCGTAAAAAAAACCCTTTCATTTGTAGTCCCTTCGTGAAAGAGCTAGGCAACACAGAAATCTTTTACAGTTACTGTCCAAAGTTGAAGGTACTTGGCACAGCCATGTTGGTGAACATGTATCCTCCTTGCTGTTCAATTCGCCTGGACTCTGTGGGATAGAAAATAGCCGAGAGTCTAACCCAAGAACTAAACACAGAGAGCCTGGCTAAGGTTGAAATGAAGAGGATTGGTGCACTGGATTTTAAGTCGTGTAGTTTACTTTCGCTACTAATCAATACATCACCCAGAGATGATAAATCAATCGATGAGCCATTGATCGATAAAATCATTTAACCAAACCTTTTATGACAATAACTGACCAGCCCACTAAACAATTTTGTTACCAATGACCCTCAACAGTCTGTAAGCACGCCCTTAACTTTGCACTGCAGTAAGCGCGTTTCTCCGCTCGTGGGAAGATTGGAGACGAGTCGGGGAGGGGAAGAGAGAGAGAGGGAGGTTAACCGAGAGTTACTGACTCTTTGCTGACCTCTCCACGGCTCACGCTGCTCAAAGCCTCACACTTTCCCGAGGGCCAACCTTTAACCCTTTCCACCCTAACATTAGAATGCGTGTTCTGCACACTGTTCTTTATACATTTCCTAAGGTGCTAACAAGGAGAATTCGTTTTCCAATCAAAAGATTCGTTCCCCGGTGACCTTTCTTCTCATGACCTTAATGTGTGATTCGGGCAGGTATTGTGGGGAGAAATTAAATGCTGGTCACTCTAAGGGTTTAAAGGGTTAAAATGAATTGATGACTGGCAGTTGATGAACTAACTGACAGATCAGCTGACTGGCTAAATAACTCACTGAACGATTGACCGACAGACTGACCAACAAATTGGCTGGCCTACAGACTGACCAACAAATTGGCTGGCCTACAGACTGACCAACAAATTGGCTGGCCTACAGACTGACATACTGATTTACAAATGACTGACCTAAAAGTTACGTTCGACTAACTCTAGTTAACAGCTAAATTTCAGCTTTTCGCTTTACTTTCTGGTCCCTACTATTTCACCCTTTTTGGCTGGTTGATAATTGGCACAGTTCTCACCTAATGAAGCTCTCTTCTGTTCCGCCAGTACAAGCACTTCCTGTAATGAATTGCCCTGCTCTTCTGTTAACACACTTGTCAAAGCAGAATACCATTCTGGGTCATTGGCCTGAAGGGCTAAAAATTGAACAAATTCACTCTAACCCACACATAGCATTGACATGAGCGATACGGACAAAACACAAAAACTTAATACTTCTATTGCTTTTGGCGACGCAATAGGAACGCATGCAAATCACACGACGCCAACCCTGTACTCACCTTGGAGTGAATTCCTAAAGGCAATATATTCATCAGTTTCTTCGTTATCCACAGATGTAGTAAAATTTTCCAGAGCTGTCTCTTCATCTTCCACATCATCTTCATCATCTAAATTGTCAGCGGCCTGCAAGAGGGCAAAAATAGGATTTCACGGTTGTAAATATAGAGATTAGCACGCTAGGTTCTTAAGATAATGATGGTGCTCACTGTTAGCATTGATCCATTTTCACAAAGGGTCATTCACCTTGACAAATTGCTTTAGTACGTACGGTTCGTATTATTTCGAACCTGTAAAATTCCAGAAGTCAACATGGCCTTGTCCACGATTTTTTCAAATCTACACGAACAGAATTTAGTTTCTATATGTAATCAAGTTTTTCGGTATTCAAGCTCGGCGCATCACCCGTGCAGTTCGGTTGGTCGATCCGGTCGTTCGTTGAGTATAGATTCAGCCAGTCAGCTAATCTATCAGTTAATTCATCAATTGTGAGACATCAATTCGTTTTGAAGGTCGACAAGTCAGTCAATTTTTCGTTTAGTTTGTCATCTGTTAAAACCTTGCATTATTAAGATTTTTTTCTACCTTTTTCGCCAAATTTTCAATATACTGAATGTCATCTTCGTTTATTTCATCCTCGTCACTCGCTAGTTCATCTAAGAAAAAGCACAGAACAAAAATGAGTCAAAACTCTCACAAATGGAGCAAAAATAGTCGTCCGTGCGACAAGGTCTTTTGGCGTTGTTTCTCCATCCAAAATTAATCGTTGAAAAATGTAGAGGCTGCCGGATACTGTCTTGAAATAACAATTGAATCTCATAGCCCGTATTTACGACACGACAAGACCAAAAGACGTGAAAATTAGCATCTAGATGCAACGCAACCGAGAGTAGAGTACAGAGAAAGTAAATCATTAAGAATTCCAACTAAGAGAAGAGAAAATTGTCGACATCTAACAAATGGCCGTGGAAGACTGAAGTCTGCACTTGCGAGATATAAATTAGAGTTGAGTAGCAGAGCTAGGGAATTAAATGCATGGCCTTTGGATTTCAAATCCAGCTTCTAAAAAAATTAAGCCACGACGCCTCAGTGCCAATAAATGAAAAAAAAAGATAAACTCCAAGACAAACAGGAAAATCGTCAATCTACGGAAGCTCACCTTCATCAGACGCTCCTTCCTCTTCATCTTCATTCTCTCCTTCGCCTTCACCTCGGTCTGAAACAATCAAATAACAAATGACAACGGTTGTTAAGGAGATCAGCGAGAAATATACAGAAAAGTCAACATTTCACTATGTGGAAATATAGTCCTTACTTTCATACGCTCTTTTGAGTCCTTGGAATAACACTAACAAGGCCGGGAGAATCTGGGGCGAGCACTGAAGGAGGGCCTGTGGTCTCATCTGTTTTGGAAGATCCATGAGTGCACAGAAACCCAACACAAACATCTTGCGATCATGAATACTACAACAGAAAAGAGTAACCAGAGTTCATCAGTAACAGCAAGGCTAATTGAGGACATAAATCTTCACTACTCCTTAGTCTAAAATCTAATGAATGTTAGAATTAAGTTCAAGCAATCTGTATATGCAATGAGACAATAGGAAGACACCTGTTGACCAGTTGCAGGTACAACAAACGAGAACTCAGAAGTTGGAAAGATTAACAAGGAAAATCAAGTTGCCCTAAATGATGATACAATACGGGGTCCCTAAGAACTGCTCATTATTTTTTCGCCAGCAGGGAGGGGAGGGTGGGTCGTAGGACTTAAGTTGTGTTTCAATAAAATTTACCTGATCCCCCTTAAGGCTCTTTCGTATTCTCACGATTCCCTTCCCCCCCCCACTGGTAGTCACTTTTTTATAGTACTCATTTATGCTCTGTTATCGACGACTGATCCCCCCTCCGTCCCTCCCTGAAAGCCATGTGATTCCTTCCCAGGATACGAGTAAGTTTCCTAGTGCAAGTTGGTAATTACAATGTCTGAAAAAACCAAATCGGACCGAAAAAAGTCATCTGGAGCAACAGCGCCAAATATTATGTTCTCAATTGTCTCAAAATGCTAAAAGTACCAAAATCAAAATATTTTGTCTCCGCTTACCCGAAAAAACAGTCGTAGTCACTAACCCAATGACTAAAAAACTGCGCCGTCACAGTTTCGTTCGTATTTGGGAAGTGGAGTTTGTCCAGAATACTTAATAAGAGGGGAGTATTGTATATTAGCCCCGCGATAGCCTGGAATCACAAAACAAACGCAGTTAGTAAGCTCTGAAACAAAAGTTGCAATGAAGCCATAACTAAGTGGGAGGCCAGCAAAAAATACCAAAAACAATGGCCACAACGAAGTTGCAGCTACGTGTTTCACTTTTGTCACGAAGTTTCCACCTCCTTAATTCTCTATCTTTTCAAAAAAAATCAACCGACTTTGGGAAACTTGAAACGTACAAGACTTTGGCGGATCGATTCCATCAACATTTCACTGAGATGCAAAAAGAAAGCTTTATGTCACAAGTCCCTCAGAAATACACGGCTTGAGGACGTTTACTGCTCGTATCTACTGAAACTATGTGTTGTTGTGATCTCCCTTACCACTTGTAAGCACATAGTTCTTAGTTCACTCTCCTTCACCTCCCTTGTCAATCTCTCCAGCGCTGCTTCAATGTAAAACGGAAGCCACTAAAAGAACAAAGAAATCTCTGAGTAAGCTAGAGCTTAATGTTGGACCCCAGAATTCCATATTTACAGCTTATTGTATAACTGTCTCTAAACTGTTACCTCTACAAAGTAATTTGGCATTATCAACTGAGTTGATAACGTAAATTGGCCTCTGTTAAGAGTTTTAAAGCTGACGTTTTGAGCGTTAGCCCTTTATCAGAGCCCTTCGTCAGAGCAACCTCGCTTTGACGAGGGGCTAACGCTCGAAACGTCAGCTTTGAAACTCTTAACGGTAGCCAATTTACGTCATGAACTCAGTCGATAAACAAAATTACCCTGTTATACTCTCCCATGGACGCAACACCACAGTTTCTTTAGAAACTTACCCCTTTTATTCGTTACTTCTACAGGTTGCTACAAAAGCGCCCAAGTTGTCAAATTGGAGACTTTTGTTGCAAATTCAGTCGCTAAAATATTCCCCTGCTCGCCACGGCGACCAAAACGGTCGCAGCGTCGAGCACTGGGTCAGTTAAATAATTATTGTATTTGACAACCATTCAGTTAATTTCCTTACCTGGTCTATCTGTCCATGGCATTGAAGTATTGTCACTTCTAACAGCTTTGCTGCATTGCACTGCTGATCTCCTGCTGCTGACGAATCGGTTAACATCTAATGACGAATGAAAAGAATCCCGAGTGTAAACCCTTTAACTCCCACGATGGGATTGTCGATTCTCTTCTCTGGCTTCCATAAATTATCTTGTAAATTAGTCATGAGAATTTGGCCTCGGATCAAGATAATAACTACGACTTAATACGTTTGGGTATTCTCAATGCCTTTTTGCTGAATAATGTATGAATATAATAGGGAGAAGTTTCATATTAATCAGTTGTGGGAGTTAAAGGGTAAAAAGCCAGTATACTTTACATGCGTATTCTTTGACCGTTAAGTGAACACGTGGAGGTATAATTTTAAATTTAATAAGGACAATATTAGCGACATGTTCATACGGTATACCTTTTTACACATGTTGTAGATTATCTCAAGGTTCTTTGAATTTGCTAAAAAGGCAGGCGTGTCCACTGTGATGTAGTTGTGTAAACATGGCATCATTTCTGGGGGGCAGAAATGCATACAGTTTAAGCTTCATGAATTTTTTACTTGTAGCATATCCTGCGACTAACGTACAGTAAATGATACATTTTAGATGAGTAAAAATCACGCAGCCGAATTTCCGCTAAGTTAAACCCTGAAATAGCAGGTAGTTCTTCAGAGTTCACCGTGCAAGGTTCCCTCAAAAATGTACTCCAAAGTGGAAAGGGATGCACAAACCTAAGGCTACCATTTCTCAGCATGTCATGTACTCCAGGTCATCAACGGTTACATAAAGTAAATTACGACTCAATACCTGCAAAGTAGTCAAAGGCATCCCTCTGGAAAGCTTCATAAAGCATGTAAAAGACTGCCCACATGGACTGTGAGATCTCAAAACATGTACAGGTGCAGATAATGGACAGAATGTCTTCATAGAATTCTGTGCAGAAATACAGTAACACTATTAATGAGAGAATAACTTAAATGTAGTAAGCCAGAAAAAATATCTACTCCTTACCCATTACAGACAGCTCTAGAACCTTGGCTATTAAAGAAATCACGACTTGTTCCAGTTGAAGTACAATCTGAAAAATGATATCACTGTGTTAAGAAAATTTACATTTCAGTCAATCAATAATTGTTGTCAACAAAGGACTATCCCTCTAAAATAGTAGCTACCTAGGTGTCTAAATAAAAACTTCGCCAAATCAATGACATTAAATTCATCTTACAGCTTTAGATCCTTCCATCACATTCAACATTGTCTCCAGAGTGTTCAGAATTCCCATGGCAGTAACGGCTTTCTCATCACTATCCTCCCCATCCAACAACTGAACAAAAGTGCTTGCCTGTGGAAAGAAGACAATTTCATCAGAAAATATCATAATTATGAACAATTAAATGGTGCCTTTTTCCAGGATTATATGTAGATTTTAATGGCATACATTCTAGTCCAAAAGTTAAAAGGATGTTTTACAGGCCCAAAACAAACAATTTTTTCTGCAACAAATATCTAAATTTCAATTTGTCCTACCAGATCTCTGGCAATGTCTATTGCAATGCTTGCCACTTGTTCCTGATGTCCATATGTTGAGATGAGTTTCTGCATCACTCCTGTCAAATCATCATTCTCTGTTTCACGAATAACTTTCAGCAGTTCTAGAGGAGTACAAACAAAAATTTTATTACACTGAAGGCTGCATGGTTAGTCAGAGGGGACAAAGATAAAATGAGCACAACACATGTACAAGTAAGCCCTTGTGACAAAACATTCATACGAAATTCTTTACAAAACTGCATGCTCTCAATTTAACTCTTAGAGGCCAAGGCATCCAAATACGGACCTTCTACAATCTTTGGAAATACTTCACCAAAGAGCAGCCAGAATAATATATAATTTTCCTCGCGATATGCTTACTGACAAAGTATACACTTTGACAGACACTCAAATTGGAACACTTTAACCTTTTATTATAAACTTCAATTAATTAACCTGTTCCATAGCATGTTTATAGGTGAAGCACCTTTGGCTCTTTCATACTTGACAAATAAACCTTGCATTATGTAAAACTTCAGAAGGAGTAATAACATAATTGTTCCACGATTTAACTCGTAATTTCTTAAAAACTCTATTTGCTATAGAGGCGCTATCCTTGGGAACACTGTCTTGTCTCATTTTACGGGGGCCAGTTTACTGATTTTTATCGTAAAGTGAAGAAGGAATTCTATTTTAAGGAAATTGATTTTAGTGTACAGTCGGTCCAGTCGCTGCCCAGGTGCTACTGTGATTTTAAATGCTTCTAAATATTATATGCCTCAACTGCTGTCATCAATTTATTCAGATGTAAACAAGTGAACCCATTTAATATTTCTTTTTTTAGAAACTTATTGAATATTTTTAAATTTTTACCATGGTAGTTGTGTTTTGTTAGTAATGCTATCCCTATTTTAATATAGTTTCATATTGCAATTATTTTCACACAACCCCACAAGCTTTGAGCTTTAAACCCTACTGTGTTTAAATAAATACATTACATTACATCTGATACTTAAAGAGCTGTCCCTGAAAGTTTTCCATTTATCATCTATACTCCTAGGTTAGGTGAGGCACTGTTTGAGTGAAGTGTCTAGCTCAGATAAAACACAATGACCAATATGGGATGCTAGCCCTTCCTAGTTTATTCCCCCTCCCACATTCTTCCCCCACTCCCCCCCACCCCCTTCCCTGATCTAGGTATGTGTTCCTGAAAGTTTGCCATTACCATCTATACTACTGGGTTGGGCAAAACAGAGTGGGGGTGAAGTGTCTAGCTCAGATAAGACACAATAACCAGCCAGGGTTTGATGCTGGCCCGTCCATTCTGGAGACCAGGCCCCCATTGATTGAAGGGTGGATAACCCCATCCACTGGATAAATCTCTGTCTGGTGGATAGCGCAGAAATGTTTTGTTAACACTTATCCACTGGACAGCGATTTATCCATAAGATAACATTATCTGCTATATGAACAACTGCCTTTTGATGTAATTGTTCACAAATCATGCAGATTTTAAAGCAATAATAAGGAAAGGTTGGTACAATGAAATTGAATAATTTTTTTTCCATCTGAAAAAAACTTGTTTAGAATGCTTATCTTGGCTTTGTTCTAAGCACTTTTTTAAGGATTTCAGCTAATATTTTTTTATCAAAGTAGATGTAAAGTTGTATCCTGAAATTGCACTGGAAATGAGATAAAGAATACTCACGTAGGATGATTGGACGCACATGTGGCTCAATATATTTTTTGGCTGCAAAATAAAAATGAAAAAATCTCACATTTTCGCCATTACATTATCCTTATTTTCTACCTACCCATTGGGCACCTGACTAATGGAAGGCAATGGGTGAAAAAAATTATCAAGTTTTATGTCTTTTGCTCTACTGCACCATTGACAAAACAACTCATGAAATAAGAAATATTCTCTTTTCAAAGGGTGTTTTTATGCATTGCAACTTTTTTAAGCGCTAACAAAACTGAGAAAAATAACTCACATCCTTCTTGTTTCTCTATAAGAAACTGTAAAGCAATGGCTGCCTCCACAATGACGGGGGGATCAGTGTCTTCAGTTAAACACATGCGGGCAGAATTCACAGCTGTAGCAAGGTTTCTTTCTTCTTTAAAGGTTATGTCACCAAAACTGTGCAAGACCCAGCAAGCCTAAAGAAAAGTCTATACATTAGGTGGGAAGCACACAGTAGGGGAATCAAAGGGTTAGATGAAAATAATCTCTACTGTATCATTATCCCCTTTGCTCTAATCTTCCCAATGTTTGGATGCAACCTGCAAAATAATAGCAAAACATTGTTCTGCAAGTTTTATCACTACCCGCACCTAACACTGTGACTGTTTGTTTATTTTTCAATGTCATGAAAAATGAGCCTCAACATAGAGATTTTTGCTTTCTGTTTATCACCAGGGTCTTTTAGAAGACACTAACAAGAGAATTAGATTCGTTTTGTTATTTTTTCTGAAAACAAACAACACACACAAAAAAAACAGTAAGGAAAATTCCAGCGCAATGCTTTGTAATTTCATTCCTAGGCAGATTAAGTTTGGGAGCTATTAATAACAAATCTGTATGTTCAAGTCCCAAATATGTCTGGATTTTTTACACAAAAACAATGTACCAACTAGCATTAATGCAAAATTATATTTGTTATTGTTATTGTTGCAAATTTTGTTTCATATTTCAATCAAATAAAATGTCAGTTACTTCACTGGCAAACAAAACAATCAATGAATCAATGAAAAAAACTGTTCCTACCCTGGCTCTAAGATATCCTAATGAATTTTTAAACTCAGGATAAACATGTTGCACTAACATGTTTTCCAACTGTACTTTGTACATTTTTCTCTGTAACAAGAGGACACAACACAATTTAAGACAAAATCATTCATAGGAAAGAATTATGATACAAAAGAATCTTACATTATCATAAGGATTCCTATCTTGTATTACAGCTCTTTACATGGATGAAATAAAAGCTCCTTAACAGAAAAAAAAGGGAGAGGAAATGTGGTTGCTTGCGGTTAACATTTGAAGTGCAATCTGTCCAAGTGTTGTAACACAAAAACCAGAGTAATCTTTAACACCAGTCACAAGGTGCCTGTGAGTTCTAAAAGTCAAAACAGTACACTGCTTTAAAACTATAAGATTGTAAGAGAACAAGACATTCCTTGGTTGATAGGGTGGTGCCAGTTTTCCACAGCAATCTAAACCCTTCACTCTCAAGATCTCATTGGTAACTCTCATTGCTGTATGCCCTACAACTCTTATGATAATAGTTTGGAGAATTTGGCACTGGATCCTTTAATAATCCCCTTATTCAAAACATTTGTCTTTATTCTCATCACTTGTCTGCTTGATATTGTATTGATATTGTAAGGAGAAATGATTTCTTGGTCACTCTTGTGATTTAAGGGTTAAAGCTCAGGGCCCAGTTGTTCAAAGGCAGATTAGCCATAACCCATGGTTAAATTTTAATGCAGGTTTCTATATTTCTTTTCTCCAAAGCCTTTTAGAGAAAATTTTCCCTATTCTTTTTAGAACATCCAGTGATCAAATTGCAAGCAAAAAGATTTTAACTGAATTTTCTTTTAAAGCTTTCAGACCTGAAATCAAATTCCATGCTAACCCTGGGTTATCTTAACCCAGATTTGAACAACCCAGGCCAGTAAAGCAAAACCAAGGCAATCCAAGTTTACTTTCTATGCTAAATTAAAAGTTTCTCTATCGATTGGAACCAGAATAAATCCTCATTCCTGAGCCCCTGATCTCTTGACTCCTAACATAGTTTTGCCGTATTACAAATTAAGTTTGAGAAGCATCCACCTATGCAAGCCTGCAGAACAACAGTAGTTATGCACTGACAGACCCAAACCCATTAAAAAGACAATTCAAAATGAAAAAGAAAAGACAAGAAACCTTTAACAACACATCAGCTAATGTGCCAATCATATGAAGAGCTCCATCCTTCTGTCGAGGATCCCTCTGTTCAGGAGGGAGGTTGAGGACATGGACACAGAATACCATGGTAGGGTCAAGAACTTGTTTTCTTTTTGAAACTACAGTGTGAAGAAGCGTGGCTGCTGCAGTGACAGGGGAGACAAAATCCTCAAAGATATCTGTCAATAAGAGACAAAGCTTCAGGTTATTTAAAAGTACTGGACTACTCAAAGTTCAAATATGAAGAAAATTTGTGAATGCCACCTCAATTTTTTGTTGAGTTTTTAAACATGTGCCTAGTTATTCCTGTGCAAGATGTTACTTAACTGCCAATCTTTTAACATTTAAAAATATTCATTCCATTAAATCTTTGCTTATTGCATTCCTGTAAAAAAAAAAATTGGCTTTTGAAATTTGTTTGCCACATGCTAGTTTTCAGCTCAATTCAGGAAAGTGGATATACAGTATTGTGCAAAAGTAATGCAAACACCTGTCGACGAAATTCGACAAAATTCCTAGCTTTTCGACAAATTCTTGACCGAAACAAAACTTCGACGACATTTCTGCGAATTTTTGAGGCATGTATTGTTTTGAACGGCTCGAACTTTCGGCGACATATTCCTTGATAGCGTTCATGCGACTCGAAATTTCAAGCGAAAATTTGTTCTATCCAGCGAATATTTGGGGCAATAATTCATTGCAATTGTTCATTCTTTCAAAAAGATTTGGCTGAATTTGTGGTTCGGTACTGCTCTATGTAAAACTCCCATGGAATTTCCCGCTACGATTTGAGTCCTCTGCGTGACCTATGTTGTTTGCAACCATGGCAACACTTAGTGTATCACTTGTGTCGATGCGTTTGGGATCATTTACGTACTCTACTTTTGGTAGTCATCGTGGCCAAAGTTTCAAATTATTCTACAAAAAAATAAAAAAGCCCCTCCACAAGCAAGGCCTCCAACCAGCTGAAATACCGAAAGCGTTGAAATGTGATGGGTTACTAGGTTTCACTACGCGCATCATTTGAAAGTTGTGTCTCACCAGTTTCATGGTAAATTTACCTTGATCGGGAAGACCTCAAAAGCTGTCTATGGAAGCGAACAGTGTATGTAGAAACTGTGCAAAATAAGCATTGGCAAAAGATGCCGGAATTTACGCAAAAATAGGGCAACATGACCTAAATAATAGTTGTTTCAGCCGTCATTTACTAATATTCAGTATTTTGTTGCAAAATGTAAAGTATTTCACACTTTTATTAGCGTCTGATTGTGTAGGATCAAAACAGACTAAGAACGCTTAAATGCTAAAATACTGCACACGCTCTGAAGCTCGCGTTTTATATATATATATATATATATGTATATATATTGCGAAGAATAAATATTTCCAAACAAACATGGGTATAATGATATCTGGAAAGCAATCAGCGATATAGATGCTGTCTATTTTTGTAGCGATTGAGAAAGAATAAACAAGGAACACATTTCTCAATTGACAACGTTTGAAACACTTAAAACACATTCTCTGCTCTGTCTGGTTTAAAAGCGGAGTACTGAAGTTAATGTTTAAAACTATTCCAATCATTTCAGAGTTTATTTCCACCAAATACATGTCTCTTGGTCGCAATTGCTGTGTTTAGTCTCAAACATTAAGTGTCTCTGTCGCGGTGAAAAAGGTTGGAAATACGTTTGATAACATTTCGTGTTGCTTACATGAATAGTAAACAAACTTGATCACTCGCAGACGGCTACTGTCAGTTCGAAGCAAAATTTCGAACACTAATGATCGAAGAGACACTTTCCGCCACGAATTTTCGCTTTGTGGCAAAAATTCATCTAAAAAGCGTCCTTTGTTCAGACGAAATGTCGCTTAACAGGCCTTGAACTTTCAATCGAATTTTTGTTCGAACTTTTGACGAAAGACCGTTAGAACAAATAACGAAATTCGCCAAATTCCGCTTGCATTACTTTTGCACAATACTGTACATATTTTCTAAGAAGTTTACATGCTTAAGCCCCTTTAGCTGTTTCCAGGTTAGGGCTTAAGTATATTATTCCCTTTCTCACCATATTTAACTCTTATAAACTCATATGGATCTTCTTGCCAGAGTTCATCATCCTCTTCCGTATAACACATCAAAGGAAACACAACTTCCTGGATTATTGCCTATAAATATAACATCAAAACATTTTTCAGACAATGCTATTGCCTTAACTCCCATAGCATCAACTAGGCCTTTCCAATCAACCTTTAAAATCCAGATCTGGCAAGAAACCTTGAATGCTTTTAAAAAGGGTAACCAACAATAGTCAGGCTTCCATCTTAGGGAATCTACTGCCATTCCAAGCACTTCACATAATGTTTGTCTATCAAAAAAACTTTGCAAACCACAGATTTCCAATTGTTACTGTACATACCAGTATGGTAACTTAGAGTCTGTAACTATATGTCTACTATGTTCATTACACTAATTTATAGCTGCCTGGGCAATCCCTGCTAGCTAACTTCAGTTGAACTTTAAAACTCTTTTCTGTATGTTTGCTTTTTTACCTGGATATGGGGCTTCACTATTTTCCAATGAAGTGAATTTGAAACTCTGGAAAATAAACAAGTATATTTTTTTAACAAAAAATCAATACCACTTTAAAATATGCTTTAAAGCACCATTTGTACAGCAGGTGAATATCACTACTTATCATTGCCAAACAAACTGCATTTACAAAGCTGAGACCAGCATCAATGTAATTCACATAATGTTACAACAACCTGAAAGAAATGTACTCACCCATTTTTCAAGTAGTTTATGGTTTGCTGAAGTACTCTTGGAGCTACAAACACTTTTCGTCTGTACTGATCCAGAACTCTCAGAAGAATCTGTGTCACACTTACTGTGAGAAAAGACAAGTTCTCAGTTAAATAAATAAATCCTGCATTTTTTTGAAACTCAGCCCAAAGTTGACTAATCTAAAGCACAGTATTAACTTCTTCTGGGATGGGCCATAATGTTATGGAGGAGGTTCCTTTGGTGGTTGACTTCAAGAAATAAAAAATGCTAGGAAACCTTGATGAAAAAATCTATACACAGAAAGCGAGCCCAATAAAAAGATTCAATATACAACCTTGCAACATTTTTACTGAAGGGAAAAAACCTAAAGTCTCTTCGCTTACTTACCTGCAAAATGTTTACAGTAGTACTCAGAAAACTCCTCATATTCTTTTGTTATTGATCCTGGAGTACCATATCTGAAAACCAAAAGGACTCATTTAAACATGAAAGCATCATCTTTGTTAGCTGCCCCACAAATAGGCAAAAAGAAAAAGAAAAATATTCCCCTTTAAACCCCTTTTTAGGACTAACACCTAAATATTTCTTTATGGACATTAAAGTAACGGTGACAACCAAAATGTTGATATAAAAGTAAAAGGGGGAAAGGAAAAACAAAAATGAAAACCACTAACACAACGAAAGATGATGTTTCCTTATTCTTCCTGGTTCAAAACTATGTACAAAATTATAATTTTTTGACATGCACAGGTACATGTATGCAAGTGGGTTTAGTGCTGTACTAAAAGACAGGTTTACCTCTCAAACAACCGGCACAAAATATGCAGAGCCCATTTCTTAGCTTTCCACCAGGGTAGTCTAGCTAACTCTTCTTCATCACCTTCCAGAGCAACCTAAATGAACAAAAGAAGAAAAAAAAAGCACACAACTACAGGTAAGAGAGCATGCATGACCATTTGCTATGTATTGATGTTGTCACATTTGAACCTCAACATGATGTTTCCATTTTTACTTACTAGTTAATACATAGTAGCATGGTGGGAAGGTGTTCAAGTTTACTTGTAGCAGAGCTTGCATAGCCCCATAACTATACAAAATAGTAGTAACCCATCAAGCTGAAAAAATTTGGATGTACGACCGTATGACTGTACGACCATATGACTGTACAAGGTGCTACTTTCAACATACATGGTCAACTGTATCGCAGGCACACCAACGCCGCAGCTTTGTCCAGTAGTCCAGTGGTCAGTGCACTGGGCTACAAGTTGGACGACCCGGGTTCTAGTCCTTGCTGGGACAAGGTGTTGTGCCCTTGAGACGTGCGGGGAAAAAAAATGCAAGCTCTGCTTTTAGGCTTGGTTAAATCTAAATATTAGTTATTAATCTATTCATTCTCTTTTTCAGTCACACATGTATGCTCTTAACACCCTATCATCATTATGCATTTTCTCTTTACTGTTCTCTGTACATTTCCTAAGGTGCTAACAAGGAGAATTTGTTAAAAAATCAGGAGCTTCTTTAGTTGGTCATTTCCTTTATTATCATGGCTTTAAAGTGTGATTCAAGGGTGATATTGTGAGGAGAAATGAGATGCCAGTAACTCTTAGGGGTTAAAGAGTTAAAGGGGAGACAGGGTGACTTGACAGTTAATGCACTTTATTCCAGATCATGAGGTCCAAAATTAAGACTTAGCTTGGACACTGTGTTGTCACCTTTGCAAGACACTTCTTTTACAGTATCCTTTCCACACCAATGGGTACAAATAATTACTGATGAGCTTTAAGGGAAGCCTGAAGAAATGCTGGAGTGGGGGGGGGGGGGGGGGGGGGGTAACTTTGGAATAGAATGGTATTTCATTCACAAAGGAGTACACTGAGTGGGCCACTTGGTTTGGGTGCAGAATATTTACTTAAAGCAAAGTGCAAGCAATGAGATCCAGAGTAAAAAGATTCTTACCGGAGGTACATCTCTGCTTGCCACAGTTTGGAATACTTGCATCCACTTCCCAAAATCTGTTGTAATTAGTTCAAGGGGAAGGACATACTAACAAGACAAAAATAATTTAATGAATGAAAGATTCTTACTTATTTCATGAATGTGTGTTCCATTAGTTTATGCAGCTGGAAAGAACACTGTCACGTCATTTACAGGGAAAGCAAAAAGTTTGCAGAAGAATATTTTCAAGCTCAAATCTCAAATTCAAGACCACACATTCTGCTGAAGCATAAAAGTACTATTTTTTTTTGATACACAGAGCAGCACCTAACACCTAATCCTTTCACCAAATAAGGAAAAAAAATTGGACTACATTTCAACTTTGATTTGCCAAAATGGACACTAAGTCAGTCATGTGTCCTCTCAAGAAAGGGAACATATTTAGAGACTTGGTGTCCAGCAAATCTTTGAGAGTGTCAGACTGATTGTTACATGACGTCTTGTTTAAATCCATTACTAAAAAATGCATGACATGTTCTTCTGCCCCCACTGTACTCTCTATAGGAAAACTTGCTTGTGCATGTTGTGTATACAGCTGAAATCTATAAGTTTACAATTGTCTCTACCATTAGGTTGATGAAACCAACCTGAATAAGCGCAAAGAAAATTTTAAGAATCTGTTTTTGGATCTCCACTGACATCTCCGATGAGTCTTCTATCAGAGCGACAATTCTTGCATAGAGTTGCGGCAAAAGAACTTGCATGATGTTGTGGAGAAATTGCCGTTCCTCTGGCTTCTTGAACCTACAGAGTTTAAGTGAAACAAAATTGAATAGGAGAAATAGCACAGTAACAGGCAATGAAATCATTTCTAGAAAAATGATTTTCAGTAGCCCTAAAAGTCATCTTGGGATTGTCCCTTTGCTAGCCATTAGACAAACGGAGTCTTAGATTTTCAAAGTGAAATTGTAAAGAAAATAAAAGGGCCTTTGGATCAGGAGTGAACAAAAAACAGGGAAGAAAGATACTATTTGGTTCTCAAACATAACCGCCACAACAGACAAAGAGCTCTACACAAGCACACAGCTGTCTTTCAGGTTAGGGAGCTTTCTAGAGTGCATCAAATATTTCACATGTTTCTCCTTGTGTAGAATAACAGGTAGCTTTTAATTAAAGCTTAATTATAACCCACAAAATAAACATGTCAATAAACTGTGACATCACTGAAGGGACTAGTCCAAATAAACACAAATTTTAAGAAAAACAACAGTACATATTTAATATTTCTAAGCTCTAAAAGTGGAACCATGAAAAACTCTGAAAAAATAACAACCGCACACCAGTGTAAAGTTACATGCACATGCTTGAATTTTTTGAAAATAGCAATAGACAGCATGTACTTACTCATATTTCTTGACAATCTGATATAGGGTAAGAAGAGCACCCATCCATGTCCCTTGACTGTTCTCTGCCAGGAATCCATTCACTTTGTTAATCACTCCAGGCCACTTGTCAGGAAAGTCATGACGTAAAATCTGACTGACACACACAGTAAGCTGGATTCTGCAAAGTATGCACGCAGTTTTTTTTTAATTGTTCTTTAATCACAAGAAAAATGTCCCCTCTGGCTATTATAACTGCTAAATTTAAAAGTCACACTTAGGGCCCTGTCTTCAGCTTTACTTAAAGACACCTGTAGCTTTACAAGATTTTTACCTTATTAATTCAGGAGCATGAATAACTGCCTCCACAATATTTTCTCTGATGGTAGCTTTATCTTGCTCAACAATAACAAATGCAGCACTAGTATCAGCAAGTTCTGAAGGATCTCTCTCTTTCCAGTACTGGACAATCATATTCTTGAGATAAATTACACCTACAAAGGCAATCATTGACAGTCAATAGTTTACAGCATAATATTTGGCTGAGCAAATATACATTTTGTCATTACCATAGGCCTCATCAAGAACTTTTTGCTAACTCTTAAATCACCATGTTGTATGAGTCACTATCATCAAATGAACAATTAAATTCCATGTTGCTGTGCTTCTGTTTAGTAATACAAATGTAGATGATATCAAAATGAAGCAAGAACCAAAAGGTGGCACATGAGATGCAGCCAAGTGAGTCACTGATGTTCTTAATGCATTTTCACTTCTTCTACAATCTGGTAACATACAAACCCAATGCAAGAGGGAATCTTTTAGTTTTATGTTTTACATTTTTTGAATCAATAATAAGAAAACCAAAATATTATCACTAGCAACATCAGAACCATATCAAAATGTGTGCTTAATCCAGCCTATTAGGAGACAAATAGTGACAAATACAAGTAACAGGCATGTGAACAAAAAGTTCATTTCAAGAACATGTAAAGGCCATCCTTAAATTTTGTTCTCCTGATCAAAATGTTTCCAATAACCATGTTACAGAATATGTAAGAAATGGTTTCTACTTAAATTAATATATTTATCATTTACCAGTAAATAATTAATATCAATTAAACTGATTATTAAAATTTTGCTTCTTATACTATTTTTTTTATTTTTTTTTTATTTTTTTTATTTTTAACCTTTTCAAATCAATGGGTTCACTGGCAAGGATGGTGTTAAATGTAGCATAAACATTTTCTGTATCAGTGAAGCAAAATTTAACTCTTTTAACTCTAAGGGTGATCGGCATCAAAGTTCTCCTCACAAAAGTATGCTAAATAATCTATCAACATCATGAGAATGTAGAAAATGATCAGCAACCCAAGAAGCTTTAATTACTAAATGATCTCTCCTTGTCAGTACCAAAAGAAATGTATAGAGAAGAGCATAGAGAATGTGGATACTGATGTTAGGGTGTAAAAGTTTAATCATTCTTGAGTGAACCATTAGGTGAATAACTAATCCTTGCGAAGAGGTTAAAAAGGCCCGTAGAAATAAATTGCACTTCTTGCAAAATTTTATCTGTGCACTTATTTTTAGGGCCAAAATGATTCTTTAAAGTTTTCTTGTGTTGCGTAGAGGTTAAATTTAAATCAAAGTTTTTAACTTGAATACTTTGCATTCTCTTGAATTTGGTACAATAGTTTTAATAACATGAACATCACTAACTCCGTTGGACTTCGACCAACACAAATAAAAGTCACTCTGCTGATATTATTAAGAAAAACTTTCTTTTCCAACATTAAGCGATTGACCTTTCATTAATAGAACAATTCAATACCAAAGTTAATCTTTTGACTTGTGAATTACGACATACATGCTAAAATTTAACAATGTACGTACGTTATCAGTTTTAATTAATAGTAATTTCCGCACCTGACTGTCTCACAGGAATTTGTACATCGTTAGACATAACGACTTGAAGAAGAAGCGAGAGGAACCCTGGATGCTTGTAAATCTGTAGAAAGGAAACCAAAAAAGTAATAATAACTCATCGAATTTATATCTTAAATACGTGACAAAATCATGACCAAAATAAAAATAAGTCGAATAAAATTCATTTTAAAGTTCTTTTGAATTGAAAAACAATTCCAAATTCCAAAAGTTTGGCCCAATTTAAAGTTTTAAAATTAAGAGTTCGCTTAAAATAAGATTTAGTGGTGTAATTGTTGATTAAAAACGAAGAACAGTTCGTTAGATCCGTTTCAAATATCCAGCAATGTGCGTGTTGACGAAATCGATCGGTCAAATCACGAAAGAAATTGCAATTAATGAAACTTTACCTCATTCAACGTTTTTTCTGCTTCTTCTCTTAAGTTTGGGTCGAAAGTACTCGACAAGATGTTGGTTAAATGAGGTATATCCATCCTGAGGTATATTTTTGCCGGAGATCTAATGGATACCTTTTTTCTTTACTCCATGTGCAATTTTCGTCTTCCCGCGATTCTTCCCCCGGCAAAATTTAGCATGCGTAATAAAGGAGAGTCAGCTGACCTTCTCAACTGCATGCTCAAACACATTCGCACCTCTGTAGGTCTTTTCCAAATGAAAAGAGCACCGTGAAAAAAAAAGCAAAAACAGAACGAAACTTTAGAAATAATATTGCTTTGGGGATCGGATTAAAATCTAATGGTCTTCCACTGTGCCACTCAATCAATCCACCGTCCGCTGATAAGAAGTAAGGCGCAAAAAGAAGGTTTTGAAACAAAGAATACAAGGAATGTATGAGCTCCTGCTTGTGGCATGGATATCTTCGGGTTTTAATTTTTTGGATAGAAAATAGCACTTGAAAAATTTAGAAAAAAAAATCTGCAAAACAGAACTCCGCAAAAGTTTTACTCTTAAACAATGAAAAATCATTTGCATCCGAAGTAACTAGACATACGTGCATACACAGGAGTCCATTACTTAAGTAATGGGCTCCTGACATGCACGAATCATCTACTGTCCAGTACCCCTCTGTAAAACTCGACTGTTAAAAAATTTGGAAATATGAGGTTTTTTTCCCTAGTTAATGAGCTTGCTACTAAACAAAATATCTGTTCGCAGCAGGCATCCTCCGTTGATCTACGGACTCACAGTCTTAGGGTAGGATGGTCTGTTGCCAGCGGTCAGCTTGTGATGACGCGCAATGCGAGTCTAGCGAGAGAAAAAACAAGGAGGGGATCTGTGGAGAGGGGAGGAAGGGCGGAAACTCTCCTTCATTACTCCTCCCTAGGCCTCAGCTTGCTCGCTTTTTTCTCTTTCTTCACTAAGAGTGTGACCTCGGCAAAAATTAAAGATTCTAGGTTGCTTGAAGAACAAAGAATCAACCATTCGTATGGTTTTTGATCTTCTCTCTCCTCATAAAATATTCAGGCACAAGAAATTTGAACTGTTTATTATCAGCTTTTTTTTGAGAGTACACAAATTGAAACTATACACTGAAAAGTGAAGCTAAATGCATTCTACAAAACAAATAAAAGCCATCTCATCTTGTGAACTCTACGTACAAAAAAAATAAAAATGAAGTCATAATTGCTCGAAACTATACTGAAATTTTGTTACAGTCAATGTTCCTAATAATTCTAAGAGAGTAGTACTGAATAGCTAAGCTATAACCCGCAGGCAAAATAACAGAATAAAACTTTTCAAAGCCTTACTTACAAAAAAACTGTTGTATATATAATCTGTTTTACATGTGATCACCATTGATAGTTTTTACTCTATGCAGTGAGTGCAACCGAGGCTAAAGAAGTTTTTCCTTCAGTGAGATTTCCCATCCTTTATACAACGGGTAACAGGTGCCTCCCGTTAATAAATAAAAACAATATCGCTCTTCATTTTCTCAAACCTCGTTCTCAGGTGTTCTCCCTTCCTCACTCGAGAAGGAAAGAGAGAGGACCGCAGGAACGAGGTTGCAGTTCCTCACCTTTTCAAGACTTTTGTTGTTAAAAGAGGTGACCAAAGCCTTTAATCGGTCGAAAGACGATAAATAATCGATTCATAGTCGGTCACCAGTCAGCCCACAATTGGTCGACTGTGGAACGAACATTGACCGACTATTTGACGGATAAGTTAACGAGATTGTCGGATTGGATACGTCGACCACAATTGGTCGACTGTCGACCGAACATTGACCAACTTTTTGACGGACAAATTAACGAGATAATTGGATTGGATGCGTCGCCTTTGTCCGGGATCTGGTCAAAAGTTCCTCTCTTATATCGCACTACCCCGAGTAAACGACAAGCTTAAGCTATCTTCTGTTTTCGCTTTCTTTTCCTTCTGGTAGAGGGCGATAAAGTTACATGATCGCCGGAATAAATCCACTCATTATATTTGAAATGAATTTTCTTTTTATCTGGTGTTTCTATTTTCACCTATAAGAGAAAGAGAAAAAAAAGGTTGTCTTCCATGCGAACACCAAGTGGTCTGAAATGTTATCACAGGATTTTGTATCATCAAGAAAAGAAAAAAGGCGTCGCGCCAACTTCGCGACATCGAACTAAAGATGCATCAACTTACCAAATTCGCATCGGCAGTTCATCCACCTTTACCCACCTCTAGTTGGTGGTAAGCTCGAGCAAGAGACTAAAGCCGTAGGAAGCCTGGGTAGGGGATCAAGGGTAGGGGGGCCTTTACACGCCACTGCTCGATATTCTTTTAAGCAGACACAAACTACGATACTTTTGCGAACCTCAATCATGTTTCAACCCTTAAGGCCAGTTATTAAAGCAAAGTTTAATCTTTTTTCATCCAAACCGCACTCTAAAGAATCTTGAATCAAGCAGGAAAAAACCCCAAAACTTTAAGTTTCTGCGAAACTGTCAAAGGGCTTCTATTTAACACTAAAAGAAAAATCTAATAACTTCAAAACCTCCCTATAAGGAACTTTCAAAGTCCATTGATCGTCAAAAACCGCCGCCAAAATTGGATCTCGTTTCATTAACCGATGCTGAGAGCCGGTTATTTACATGAGGTCTAAGCCAAACCGCAGTTTTACGCAAGCAGTGGGCCTTTTTGTATAAGAGAAATAAATACCTTTCTACTGCTAGCTTTTGAACCTCTTGACACAGTTCACAAAAATAAATGTTCGGCTGAAAGATTGAGCAAAATTCGTGATAGTTTGGAACGCGGTTTTGCTACACGACGTCTAAAACTTTGTTTAAATAACTGGCACTAAACGTTTCAGTGCTAAATATCAATAAGGGTTGGAGAGGCACAGTAACACCGATGTATAAATGAACCACGCTTCTTTTCTCGTCCTGTGCGCCTTTAACAAGTTGTTCTAGTTATTGTTGTCTATGCGTCATAAAAACCTAAAAGCTTTTCCAAGGATGAACGACGGAAAAGAATTTTTTTCTTACTTTTTCAAGTTTCCAACCATTGAACCAGCTCCAGCTACTTCCGGCCAACCTGATACGAAGCCTTTTTAATTCTCCAACAGCAGGAGAAATTACGGGAAATGTATCCTTACTGAAAATGATAAGATTTCAGACATTAGGGACATTTAATCATCACATAAGAAATATTTTTTGGGTAACAAGTATCATATAAAATGTCTCTTTATCAGTTCTCTATACTTGTTAAGTCAAAGGCAAGCCTCAAAGAGAGCTTGAAATGAAAAAAAGCTTCAAATTTTCCAGCTTCGTACGCAAGCACCCCGCTCTCATGACGAGCGGGACGTCAACAATCGGGCGAAAAGTGAACCACTATTAACGACTTATGCTTAACCACGATACTCATCTGTAGTTTTACGAACAATTCTGTTAGACGTGAGGAGCGTCCCGTCTGTTGATATTTTTAAAACAGACTTAGGGCTTATTTATGTAATCTTTGAGCATGTCAATCTACTTCTTTGTTTGGTTTAATATTATGATTATGGTGAAGGTGTTCCTGGATCCTAAATTATTACAATTTTTGTAAAAGTGCCGATGTAAAGAGCTAGAAATAAATTACTATCATTATCATTGTCATTTTTCATACGGATATTAATCTTCTTTTTAATAATACGTAATCAACATTTCCAGGAACAACGTGATTGAAGCCAAATTAAGATAAGACAGCAGGTTTGTTCAACTAGAAGGTAACAGATGAAGCAAGTAGTAATCTTACCTTCCCCGTTCAAATGGGTCTGGAACATCTTCAGGAGATTCCAATTCTATCTCTCCCGAGTCCCCTTTCGCTCCGTCAAGTAAAATATCAACCCTTGAGTCGGTGCCGGCCCAGTAATCATTAGACGTGTAAACAGTGACAAAGTAGAGCACCACTATTGCACAATGTAATTATTAAAAAAAATTTTAGCTGTACAACTTTAAAGAAGAGCATACCGTTAAAGTTAATTAATCTCGGAAGGTCAAGATTCGAAAGGCAAACTGGTTTGCGTGACGCTAATATCTGGTTGTGCAATTTTTTTGTTTCTATGTCTTAATGTCGAAACTATTTCAGCCATCATTCCTCCTGTTCATCCATCCATCCATTTATCTACTTTTCTATTCATTCCTTTATTCATTTTCATTCATTCAATCAATCAATCTGATTTATTATCTACTCGATTCCTTCATTTACCCACATCTTCCTTTTTTAAATGTTTGCTTCATTTAATCATTTTTCATTCCTTCTTTTTTTCATCCATCCATTCAATCATCGGCGCGTTCATCGAATATTTATTCACTGATTGACTGAATCTTCAACCGACAGAACAATCCATTCACCAAAGCTAGAGGTAGATACGATAAGTGTATTACAAAACATACATTCACTTACGATCCGTCCGAAGCTGAGGACATTTGTATAACATGTTTACTCTTACAACGTCCAATGCTGAAAGTCCGTATTCTTGCCCCAAGGTCATCTTGGGGTCGATGAGAGCTTGGATTGTATCTTCACCATTTTTGCTAAAAATCTTGTTGTTATAATGCATAATAGAGTGAAAATCGTACGGTAAGTTGCCGTTGTCCTGGTTATACGTCTTGAATTCTGACACTCCAACTAGAAAGAGGAAATATCAAATTTAAAGGTAAACAGAGCATAAAACTGTGAAACATTTAATGTGAGTGAAAAGAAAAAAAAAAAGAAAAAAAAGAAAAAGATAACCCCTTTTAAAGGTAGTTAATATTGATACTAAGTATATACCACACAGGTAAATAACACTCATTGGCTGGTTCGGAAGTGACTAGCAAGTATTATTCACCTGTTTGACTGTTCAAATGACTGCCTGACTAATTAACTGACTTACTAACCAACTGCCTGACTAACTGACAGACTGACTGACTGACCGTGACTAAATGACTGACTTTTGACTCATTTACTGACTGACTGACTCTGATCGTGGACCGAATCAGACTCACTGACCGAACCAAACGGCTGACTGAATTGTTCGGATAAATCTGTTCTAAAGCAGTTCCATACAGTATCTGACGTCATATGTTATTTCAAATTGTAAGTGTCATTTATAATTGAATTTCTGACAAACCATCCAGAATGTTTTGAGTTAAGATAGTAACGTGTCGATCTCTGTCTTTTCGACTCTGCTCGTGCAAAAACCCAAGGGCGTGCATCAGTTCGTGGGTCGCTTTCCCTTTCGTCTCACATCCTTTACCAAGTGAAACTTCTTGTTTGCCACCGCGCCGTCCAATCATAGAGAAGCATCTGTCAATTCAGATGAGGGGATAATCAGCTAGGCAAGACATGCCGAGGTGTTTAAAGAGCCGCGAGGCTCAACTTTCATCAAAAGAGGAAAATTTTGTACAAAGACTGTGGTACTACGTCGGCGGAGGGTGTTACAAAATAATTTGCTTTCATCAACTAAGTTGAAAATGTAAACTGGCCACCGTAAAGAGTCTCTAAAGCTTACGTCTCGATTGTTAGCCCTTCATTATGTGGTGAATGAGACCTTAGCACTGTGAAAGGGATTGATCATTTTAAACTTGGCTCTAAGTATCCTTTTTCGTTACTTGTCTAATATCCATTCTTATTCATCCATCCATTGTTCGTGCATGCCTGCGTGCGTGCACACTTGCGTTCGTTCGTGAATGAGTTCATTCCTACGTGGGCTATCTTTTCTTCATCAGCCTCCATAGAGGCCACATCAAACGATTAATACATATGCATCGAGAAATTAGAATGGAACATCGGTGCAATCTTTCAATTCCTTACCCTGGACCACTGAAAATTTCTAAATAATCTTCGTCTTCGTCCTCTTTCTCTTCGAAACGAAGGCAGGTCCGCTTAGCAAATTCTTGGACGGCTGCTAGAAAACCATTTACCATATCATTTCCTGAAAAGAAAACATCAAATAATACCATTTATCATGTCGCGTATAGCGTTACCTCACTTGGAAAATTATCAAATAAATGCTTTAAAACTCTTTTAGATCGGTGGCAAGAGAGCTTTTTAGAGACTTACCCTATAGCATCCAGGCTAACGAAATTAATCTGAACGACAAGAGCAACCCATAGTCAATTTATAGAGAGTATATCTGTATTACAAAGCCTCTTGGAATATGCAACATATTTCTTCGCAGGAAGTCCCAGATATGACTGAAATTGCTGATAATTTCCTGATAAGGTCTATTTTAAACACGCGATATATTTCAAACAGAGGCCCTCCTCATGAAAATCATCATCATTATCATCAACAACACTGAATTGTAAATAAGCTGAACTAAGCGCTATGATCTATTGGAGGACAGACGCATATATAACGTCACCATTAACACTTTTTGCTTATCTAGTGCATAAAACAAATAGATTCCATATTACAGTTGGTCTGTTTGGTTATAAATCACAAAAGACATCAAAATAAGTGTCACACTCGACTGTGCTTTCCTATTACACCTTGACATCATCTGTGATCTATCATTGAACACACACATAACAGCAAGGAATCAATTTGTCAATTTGACAACAGTAAAATGGAATGAACGTGGAAAGAGTAAGGGAAATAATCATTTACGTGTTAACTTTTCTTACCGAACAATCTACTGTAGAATCCAATGTTCAGTGTATAGGGTATTCGCACAATTTTGTTTCCGTCTATGATTGTTTCGGGCCAGTAATAACTCGCACCAACTCTTCGGTTTAGGATAGCACCACGCTTTTTTATTCTTCTCATATAATGCTCAATAAAGCGCTTATCAACCTTCATGTCACCTTCGATAATAACTGTTATTGGAGAAATAAGAGCAGTTGCATTCTATTTACTATTATAGAATAAACTGAAATCCCAGGGGCACTAAACATTCTGTTAAAGGGGGTGAAGCAATTGAAAGGAGTTTGGGTGGAGTTCTTTCTTTCTACTATCCAATTGAACGCAATAAAGCGCCATTAAGTTTGAGGTTCGGTAAACCAAAAGTAGAGCAGCCATAGTTTCAAATCAGAAGAAAGAAATATACGATACGGAGCCAATGGGTACTCGAAACAAAAACAAGCAAACTTTCTGAAGCGCAGGAAAACGCAAGTGACCAAGTCGCAGTTAGTTTAGCCCGGAATCGCATTGGACGAGAAATTGGTACTAATTTTCCAGCCCAATCATACAGCGTGATGAAGTAAAGCCTCAGGTCATCAATCAGGACTAGCTGACCATCTCGGTTCATTTATAACGAGAATTTCATTATTTACTTAGCAACTGTCTGCCTATATTTTATCACTATTCTGATGGATATGTTTCACTCATAAATTGATTTATATGGTCGATCAATTCTGGTTAATGGTCAGCCTTTACAACTGTTACACGATTTGTCGCGAGACTCGAACATCATGTATGTGCACGTGGGTGGGACGATCAATTGCGTGTTCTTAACTCAGTGATGTTTACAAAAGTGGTCAGTCCTTTCTTAAGACCTGCTTTTAGAATCTTTTGACCACCAACCGAGTTGAAAATTCTAATCTGTTGACTATTTCAAAATGTTTTGAATGAACTATCGTTTCTGACTCAACCATAAATCAGATTTGGAATCTGGTTCACCACTATTTGTCCTTTTGAAGCAATAAAAATGACTGGACCGTCTCCTCTACGGAGGTTCTCGACGAGGTTAACCGTTAATAAAAGAAACAACCAAAGTTTAGCCGTTTGGCAGAAAAATTGAACACATTCAACATTTAACCGGTAGTCGTGAAAAACGTTAACCGTAAAGAAATTACTGATGTAGTAAGTGTCATTATGAGAGTACCATAACGGAAAAATTAACCATAAGCCGCAAGAATGGCCAAAATTTTAGCCATCACCCCATCAAGACCCTCTTTATAGAAATGCAGACGACGCCCAATTCAGCCGTATTTCAACCTTACAGATTATATTCACCATGTTTGGTCTTGACCTTGTAACTCCCTAAAAAACTAGGGTTTCCCTAGCTCAATTTTCAGATCAAAGTTTAAGCACCACCCACCCCCAAAAATCTATTATTTTCCTATTATTCAATGGACTGGTTTCCTTAAATTGCAAAACACTTGATGAAATCCACGTTACTTTAATCTTTGTAAACTTTACTACCCCTGCTGTTGCAGTGACATGCTAATTACAAATCATATTGCTCACGAGTGTTAGGAAACCGGTAAATTTTGAATGTTACTCTTATGTCTACAAAAACACAAACTTAAAATATGTTAACGTCAAAGGCATCTTACCGAATTCACTTCCATTCACAGCTTTTCCATGTAACCGGATAAAGAGTAGAAAAACTACGAGGGACGTTAACGCAGTTTGAACGTGGTCGACCCTCATCAGACCCTGTTAGATCGACCCTCGATAGAACTTCATCGCATAAAACATCATCCTTCGTGAAATCTGCTCTTTGTAACAGCAAAAACTAATATTCCGAAAAAAAACACGGAAAACGTAGGTCCTACAATACAACATCGACGAAAGATTTACACAAAAAATTATATCAGTGACACACTGAATGGTCTGGTAATTCTCATGTTTTATTTTCCTTGAGTACCTGCCCAGTGTAAATACACAAACAAAAGTTCGCCCAATGAATTGGTTCTTGTTTTGAAAACAATTTTTAGTAATGATTTCAAGCACCAGCTTGATTTTGTAAGCTTAAGTATATCGATGTAATTTCAAACCGCATAAAGAACATTATTTATGCTAAATTAAACTTACAATCAAATGTCATTCGATCGCTTGGCCATCACTGGAGCAGAAAAATGCGGCCGCCTGGGTCATAGTCATGTAATGACATCAAGCTTGCAAGACAGAAATGCGTGGCTCAATCAAGTTAAATATTTGAATTCGGCTCATAGCCAAGTGGGCGGGATAAAATTTACTTTTAATTAGCCGGAAGAATTCACAAATATGGCAATCGTAAGGTTGACTTCCTTTGTTTGTGGGGGAGGGAAGGGTAATGGGGTAAATAACGAGAAAATATTTATAGATTATTGTAAACGAATGGCTATCCTGTGTACGTCATGGGCGCGGTCATTACTTGTTCTGGACCAATCGAATTTTAGAGGTTTTAAGATAAGAAAATGAATGGCTCTAAATACGGGAAAAAGAGATTGAAATAGGGAGGTTGTTGTTGGAATGAGGTTAGTAACGGCTAATCTGTTAATCTGTCAAATTAATCAATTATCGTTAAAAAAAGTTGACATGAAAACCAAATATCTATGATGAACGGAAGGAACAGCCTTAGAAGCCATTATCCACCTGTGATATTACATCAAATTTATGAGTCTTGTTTGTGAGTGTTTAAAGTTTTTATAAATCTAACTCCATCTAATGGAGATAATTTTACCCCTTATGCTCAAGAATGGCAACCATGGCTGATAATGGAGAAGTCTGATTGTCTCAGAAATTAAGTCGAATTATGACCATTAAAAATATTACAAATATAAATTTGGATGTGGTTCACCCTTGACTTTGTACATAAGCAAGCGCTTATTTGTCAGCGTTGGAAACCTAACCTTCATAAGTTATTGTGAAAATAATATCCTTGACTCTGTTCAATACCTTCAAATACGTATGTCTCTTCCAAAAACTTGGATTCAAAAGATAGATAGGTCAGCTGTTATTTTAAATCAAGCCTAAGATTTTATGATCAACTCAAATAAATATAAGGATCTTTGCAAGCTTAAATTTGGACGAAAATTATCTTTACAGTTTCTACTCACTATTTTCATAGAAGTAGTATTGCCAGCTCGTAAAAGATTATGAAAATTTAATCCTACATTTCATACGAAGGCGCTGTATGTTGGAGTTGTAAGTCGTGGCTCCTCCTTCTTAGGTTCACGGAAGGAAACCGTTTTTGTACATGTTTGTTTGTTTCAATATCAGAATCACAAGCATGGAACATCTCACTTAGTGTATCAGACCCTTGCTTTTTATTGACGGTTTCCTCTTCCATTTCACAAGATATTTCCACAGATTCCTCCGATTCTGAATTTTGCTGGATTTCATCATCAAGCCGAACAGAGAATTCGACGGTTTTCATTGCTGCCATCTCAAAAAATGCGTAGTTTAGTGCCTCCTCGTAAAACACCTCTCTCTGGTAAGAATGGAAGTGCGATGTTTGCAAACCTTCTGTGGAGAAGTTGCCCTTCCTCAAGTCGAGGTTTGCGGTATCGAGGTCAAGGTCGTTTGCCTTCGATTCCTTCTCCTTTTTCCTCTTTTCCTTTACTGCAAGGATGATAGCTTGGACAATGTCAGGAACACGTAGATAGTAAGTGGCAAGAACCACAAGGATGATAAATATGATGACCAGAAAGGGTGTTAAGTGCCAAGGGAACTTCAAAATTGGTGGCCTGTCTGGTTTACCCGTTGGGCCTTGAGCTGGAGGAGAAAAATTAGGTTTTTCAACGAACCATCAACTACCCCAGCTTAAAGAAAAATAAATTTAGAAATGCTCCAATTTTTATTCCACACCCGTCCGATTAATGCAATTAAACGTCATCTCACGTTTTTCATCACTGAATTGGTCGTACATGTCTTTTCGTATCAGTCTCAAGTTCATTTCTACCACTAGTGATATCGTGAAAATTTGTCCAATGTTTTATGTTCTTGAGCAGAGAGGGGCGAGAGTAAACGTTACACCTCTTTGAGTGCCCAGGAACTGACATGAAACGTTGATCCTAGCCAAGGATGACCAAGGATCGAAACTTAAGATCTCAGGTTCAGTTCGCTAATCATTAGCTCGCTGCATTTCGCATTAAATTGTGAGCTCGAAATTTCTATCGCGTGACCGTTATCATACATACAAAGCTAGACCGAATACTCTTATCATTTTGGTAGAATCTACAAGTTGTTCAGATTTTAACGAGACAGGCCTATATGTTTATTTTCATTCATTTTTTCAAATACTGTACACTATCAAGTTACTCACTTTACCCAATAGCTATAACGGAAAGACTGACGAGTAGAGCAGCAAATCAAATTGCAGCATTTGAGAGAGAACAACAGTTGATTTATACTAATTACCGCTACACTTATAACAAGAAGTTAAGAAAATTGTAATACGTGCCATGTCACTGCCTTTTGTACATTCTGCGGTTATTTCGAAGCTATTGTTATCCTCATACGTACCTACAATTGTTGAAGAGGTGGTTGACATTGGTGACGATGATTGAGGGCCTTGAAACGAAGTGTAAACGTGTATTTCAGTAACAAATCGTCCGTGAGGAGTCGATGACGGATCGACTCTTGTATGAAGCTTTTTGCTAAAGAAATTTCGCGATGACGTGGTTTTCATCAGAGTAGTCCTGTCTCCCAATAAAGGGTTATGAGCTGTCGCTGGAATGGAAACAGGCGAAGAAGATTGAAGCCCTTGATGAGCTGGAGTTGATAACGAATACATTCTTCCAGAAGGTTGAGCATAAGTCTCTCCAGTTACAGGCGTGTTGCTGTCTTTCCGAGAAGGGAGCGAAAAACTCGGGGTAGCTTGGATTCTCTGAGAAATGAGAGTGACCAAACCTGCAGATTCTGTGGAACAACCAAAATTTAGAAAGAATCAACCTAAAGAGAGAAATCAACGTTGACACGCGTACGTTTGGCCTTAAGTCAGAAAAACTTCGTCTGATACACAAACGTTGAGGCTCAATTACTAACTTTTTGAGGAGAATACTGATGTTACAAAGTACCGCCACAAAACGGAAAATAATTTTATCACAGGAACTTCAAAAAATGGAAAGAAAAATCCTGAAAGCTGAACGAAGAAGTGAAAACCAAGAGCCCAGACTTCTCTCACTTTTTTATTTCTGTATTCGAGAAGTTTACAAAGAACACTCGATTTCATGTACTCAAAGAGTTTGTCATATGCAATAAAACAACAATAAGAACGTTTACCTGACGCTTTAGAAAAAGATGATAATTTGGCGATAGTAGCCTTGAAACCTCTAGTAGGAAAGGTTGTTCTATCTAAACTTTGTACACTGGATAAAGCAAGTCTGTTTGTATATATGTCGCGTAGAAAATCAGAAGAAGAATCTGTTAAGATGTTCACGTCTGAGATGAAATGGTAGATGATGTTTGATGATGGAAATGATGAATGATTGCATTTTTTTGTCAACGTAGCGTCAAGGTTGTTCTTCAGTAAAGAAAGTTTATGGATAGAAAGCGAGGACTTGTTTGCATTTGAAATGATGCTTGTCAGACGGGTTTGGATATGAGTTATATTTTCTGGTTTACTGAGTTGTACCATCTGCATATATCTGTAGTGTGCACTGCTATTCTCCACTGAATAATTCATTAAGCTTGATCCTGAAGAAGATTTGTCAGAAGAGTTGCCATTGATTGATGAGTCAACTGGAGAGGCATGAGAGGTGTCCATGGTATTTGGGTTTGGATTTACAGACAACGGTGTGTCTCTGTCTGCGGATAGTGAAGGTTTTATCAAAGTACTTTCATGTACCAATGATGCGATGCCATCTTGAGAGTTTTTTTCGGTGGCAGGAATAAATGTGCTAGAGAGAACAGAGAGCTGAAAACTTACGCCAGAAAGCAAGAATGCAGAATGGGGAACATTTGATGTGTTCATATGGTCGTGTCTGGATTTTTCAGATGTGTTACTGGCCTTTGCAGCTGAGTTGATATTTGTAACAATGGACTTGTTTAATGCAAATATTGACGGTGTGTAAAAATAGGGCAAAGATGAAAGTTTCATTGTCTCCAACGTAGAATATCCTGTGTTATGATGTGTGCGTTGAAGTGTTGTAAGTGTTACAGACTGCATGACCTGGGATTTCTCTGGAGATAACTTAACAACAGAATGGCTTGGACCTGTGGAGTGTGTGACACGGTAATTTGTTTTAGAGGCTGAGCCATCATATCGACTTGAAGTTACTATCGCGCCATGAGAACTTGGCACGTTGAGATGACTTGACCAAAGAGTAACGTGGTAATGACTCGAAGAGAGTCCAGCATCAAGCTGACTTGACGACAATGTGAAGCTGGCACCATGGCGACCAAGAGGTCGAGTGTCAAGGACGTCAAGCGATTTGTTTGCTTGGAGTGCTACGACTGAATTGCTTGAAGTAAGCGAAACATCGGTTACATTGTCACCACTTGAGTATTGTGGCAATGTGGAAAAGGGCTGGCTCGGTGTAACCATTGAGTAATTTAAAATAGATTGCCTTAAAGACGATGTGACGCTAGAATTACTCGCAGAAAGCTTGACATCAGATTGAGTTATGAAGATTGCAGCAGAGGAATGACTTGGATTTGGTTTAGTGTTGTCTTGACTTAAGTATACAGTTCCACTGAAATGACTTAACATGAACGAAATGCTTGGAAGACTTGATGTGTGGTAAGTACCACTCGAAGATAGTAGGATAGTGTTTGACAGTGATATAACACCTTTTAATTGAAAAAACATAAAAGAAAAAATATTGTTATAGTATAGTTGTTATAGGAAATAGGACAAGTCTGATTGGATAAAAAATTAATCATAAAATCAAAATTTCTTCGATTGTGATGGTTAAAAAAAAATTCCTGTTTTCCACTAATTTACTTGCCAAGTTGTTATCAGATAGTTTGTTGTCGTTTGTTAAATCAATCAATCACAACCTTGGTTACAATCATCCTAGAAACAGTGTACAGACTCCTAAATTGGGGCTTTTTGCAAATTGCAAGTTTTCCCGTTCTTTTATAACTTAGCTATTCTTCTTTTCAAGAAAATTCTAATTTTTATGTTTAATTGGTAATAAGACTTCGTATCGTTAAATTCGGTCTGTAATCATACGCGTGTGAAACGAATCACACGAGTCGGTCATCCGATTTTGCCATCACCCTTTTTCTCTTATCATTATTTCGAAGTCAGATGATTAACTGACCAACAACTTTATCATTTGCTTCAATAAAGAAAGTGGACGTCTACTTACTACAGTTCCGCCTCTCTGTTTCTGCTACATCATCACAAAGCAGTTCCAGTCCGCTTTCTGGCAAAGGATTTATGCACGTTCTGCTTCTAGTCTGGTTTTCATGACGAGAACACTCCGTCCATTCTGTCCACTGCGTCCAATATCCTCTGACTAACGACAAATGGAGTGAGCACATGAGGGCAGTCTCGGGGGACATCAACTGTTGCAGTGTTGAGAATTGTTTAAGGGTACACCCGACGCTTTTCTGTTTGACTTTTTCCTTTATCGTGCAGTTAAGTTACTAGTCCAGTGATGTTTATATGAATTACAGAGTGATCATCTTTGTCAAGTTTGTGCGTGTCAGTTATGTTACGAGAGAATTTATCTTGTGATACAATAGTACTTCGTGTGCTCCCAAACCAGTTAGTCTTTTAATTACCTTGGGGAATTATGTCCCAATCTTTAAGAGATCATCATAAATAAATATTATGATATCTTAACTATAATCATAAGACTATGAAAAAGCTACTCAAATAATAGCAGAAGACAGCTTTTTTCTACTTCCTACACAAGTCCAATTAAATAAGTAATAAAGTGTTGATAACTATTATATAATTTTCTTCAGGGTCGGGAATTGTTTAAGGGCGCACACGACGCTTTTCTATTTGATTTTTTCCTTTATCGTGCAGTTAAGTTACTAGTCCAGTGATGTTTATATGAATTGCAGAGTGATCATCTTTGTCAATTTTGTGCGTGTTAGTTATGTTATTAGAGAATTTATCTTGTAATATACTGGTGCTTTATGTGCTACCGAACCAGTTAATTTGTTAATTACCTTGGGGAATTATATCACAATCTTTAAAAGATTATCAGAAATAGATATAATGATATCTTAACTATAATCCTAAGACCATAAAATGCTACTCTAATAGTAGCAGAGGATAGCTTTCTACTTCCCACACAAGTTTAATTTAAATAAGTAGTAAAGTGTTAATAATTATTGAATAATTTTCTTCACAGAGATATTGTAATTTAGTTATGTCTAATAAACAATTTTATGATTTGTGATATTTGGCGATTATAGCCAAAATATTTCTTCCCCTCTTGGTGGTAACGGGACAAGAGGATCAAAATAAAGAGACTCTTTAGTCAGTAAAGGCTTTATCCCTACTAATGAGCTATTTTTACTCTCTCTCATTTGACATTTACAAATAGCATTTACTACACGAATTAAACTTCAGATGGCGAGTGACTGCCGACAACGAGACAATTTGAGTAACATGAGATGCACGACCTTTGGAGCAAGACGCGTGCCGGGGATTCAATCTCTTACCTTCATTCCCTTTTCTAAGGAACACGTTACAGAGACAGAGAGAAGATAGTCGAGCCTCGCGATGCATTATAAGAAATGGTAATTAGTTTGGTTGTTTGGAGATTTAATACTAAAAGTGAATGTTGTTTATTGCCAACTAACCTCTGAGGATGTTATATGAACAACGGAATCCTTTATTTTCTTTATCCTGGTCGGACACGAACCGTATACTCAAACTTCCGTTCCGCTCGACTGTCAAAGATCGATTCAAAACTCCGCAATGTCTTTCTATGACCGTAGAGTGAAGACCATCGCCCTCCAGTATCTCCATGTAATCATAAGGACAGTCTTCTTCTTTTTCTATGACAATTTCGTCGCATACTAGCGGGATTAGCATGGCAGGGTGAAGCTGTATCGTCCAGAGACAGTCCATATAGTTCGGGTAGTTGTTAGGGTAATTTGGCGTGGTAATGACTCCATTGGTCTTGTTAATGTGTACTTTACATATTCCTATAAACAGAAATAAGGAACCGAGATATTCTTGTATCTTTACAGGTATCCATTTAATTCTTATAAATTCCCGATTGCAAATTACAATTTCTATGTGCGATGCACCCTTCATTTCTCATGATCAGCTTGGATGTTTTTTGTGTCAAATCAAACAATGTTCCTTAGTTGATCTTTGTCTTTCTTCACATTGCATTTCTACGAGAAAGCGGAGTGATATTGTAAAAAAGGTGGTGGTCAATCGTCGAAGTGATACACTCGTCTACCGTCAATTTTTTTTCCATCAAAGGGTTCCGTCCCAACGGCAGACGGCGGGAGGAACGTTACGTTGAAAAGCCCTTATTCTAGCTGTGGAATCCCAGCCAATTTTACTGCAACCACCACCCTCAACCCCTTGAACATCAGTTCGTTGGAACTCTTTAACCCACCAGAGTGCTGCAAGAAAAATCCTCGATCCATGGAGGTGTCATTTACGTTGTCAGACACAAAGTGCAGTAAGATGCTAGTCCCGGATGAGGTAATCTCACTTGGCAACCTATCAAGTTTCCCACAAAATCGCTCAATCAGCGGAGACGCCATACTGTCTCCATCCCTGATCTCTAAGTAGTCTCCATTGCATTGCGTCTGTTGAGAGGAAAGTCATATGAAAACCAATAATTAAGAACAGGATACAGCCGTCTACGAGTTTATCAATCTACCTAAAGAGAGCGGTTTCCGCATAAAACGAAGAACTTTCATTGGTTACGTGACCGTTATAACACGATTGGTTATATTGGTGGGCTCTATTATCAGTCGCTGTTCGGGAAATCCTCCGCCAAAGGGACGGCTTTGCATTTCATCAAACTTCACCCAGGGCGATTAAGTTTGCCCTCTCGCTAATGTCCAATCCAACTATTGACAAAAAAAGCGAGAATTACTCAAGAATTATGTTTATTTAGGTTTGCCGTATTCTTTACCTCAAAATCTATGATAGTGATCTTTACTTTATTACCAGGTGAAACTGACTTGATCCAAGTGAGATTCGAGTTGGTCGGGTATGTGTTAGGGTAGCCTGGAGTAGATAATTTTCCTTCCCAATCTGTAATGTGAACTAACTCTCCAGCTGAAATGGAGTAAATTCAGTGTTATTTTATCACCTCATGACTAACAACACTAGGTGCTGCGCAGTTTACACTAGTGTTTACACGAAGTTTTCTTGTCGTCTCATAAAATTCCTATCCCAAATGCTATAACGCCCCAAATGTCAGTTTTACACTCCCTTAATGGTGATAAATTTACTTTAGTAACTTTGTTGATAAAACCAAAGAATCTCGTAGGTTTACCTTCTCTTGCTAAATATCACGAGATTAGGAAACACAACAACTAAACCAGCTGATGCGTCTTGAAAAGCACTTGAAACAAATTTTTGGGTCAGTGATACCACTGGTGTTATTGTTAAGACAGCGCCATTTTAACTGACTTCAGCTATTACTTACAAAGTAACTAAATTATTGATTCTTATAAGTACAGACTAGAAGAGGTAATACGTATAGTAACGGTGTACTGGGAATTTCAGCTCCTACCTTCTGTTAACTTGATAACAAGCAGATTTGAAAGGATGAGGATATAGACCTTCTATCAAACGAAAGAAAAAATGCCACTTGCTTGCACATCACATACGTTATGTAAACTGGTTCTTTATTTCAGCAGATTAACGGACTCTATCATAGTTACAAAATCCTTTTAAGTAATCATAGTTATTTAGCAGACTTAATTAACTAATATGATTTCACTTTATTTATTATAATTAGTTGAACCATTTCACGATATCCGAGAAAATTAGAAAAGAAAGTCTAAATGGTATCTGAGGATTCAACGGGCTGATTTAATTCAACCGTTTCCGAAGTTCTCTACCTATGAGGGACCGTGCAACTGTGTAATGAAACGAACAAAAGAGCTTTTGATTTTTCGAGAAAAACAAACAGGATCAAAACTAAATGGAATGACGTAAAAAATATTTACAGAAACTCACATCACGGTTCTACACAAGTGTTGATAAATGTTTGTTTGAGTTGAAGGGGAAAAGATTTCATTATAGCTAAATCAAATTAGGCCGTCGTTATGTTTGCAAGCATGTGAAACTTAATTAAGTTAAAGTGCGTGCTTATAACTTGAAATCTTTTTCCGTAAACAGCGCAACATTTAACAGCATTAGTCCACTGATTAAGACCATGAAACTTGCGATGTAACAGAGGAAAAAGTCATTGTTATACCAACTTTTGCTACTTAGGTTAAGAATGAAAATTTTTGGGTGCATAAGGGCACTCATAACCTTAAAATTTCCTATCGCCAATTACTTTCCCTCGCTTTGCAAGATGTTCCATTTGCTCCAATGAACGTTTTCCATCAACCATAAACATTTCCGTTAATTGCATTAACACAAGTTCATTCCAATTATTAAGACTAAATCACTTGAGTTTGTCACTAAGACTACATCCCTTGCGAAGAACGGCAATTACTGAAAATTTCTTGCCTTAAAGATTCTCTTTTTTTCATTAGACAAGCACTCAACGCAGTGGTTACGACACGTACCTACGACCTACGGTAAAAAAAAACTCATTCCAGTTGCGTAGTGCGAGTGTTAATCGTTAAGAAGATTAAATTCAAGCTTACCGGAGCCTGAACTGCACGTAATATTTTCATCCCTCAGGGTTTGATTTCCATGAAAAAATACCGCACTCTTCAGAGAGGCTCTTTCCTTTGTATTTGCGTGAAAAACAACCCAAATTTTCCTGCTGTATGCGTTGAATCGTGTTATTCTTTCTTACTTACCTCACCAAAACACTCAATATTTAATTTGCGGTAAACACATTTTGATATCATTAGTTACGTGTAAAAACATCTTCATGCTATTTTGATAAATTTACAAAGTGTAGGAGAATTTTATTTCGCTGTATAACGCATTTTAACAGGTGTTTGGGTAATCAATAAGTAAGCAAAAATTAAAAAAAAAGAAACTGAGAAGAAGTAAAGGAGAAGATTATATAACGTAATTTGGGAAAATAAACTGTTTCCTATTGTTTCCAAATTCCCGTTGTGTTGATCTCCTAATTAAAGATGAAGATAATGCTGAAGACGTTTTAAACATTTCGTTTTTGTTCTAAACGTTATTTTCATCTTTAATGTAAACAGCACTTTTTCCCACAAACATGCATAAAAAATTGCTATTGTTATTAGTTTAAAATAAATCTTTTATGACGACTTCCAAATTTTGTCCAATTCAAATCAACAACCGGTAACCTCACAGACATGATACAAGCCCTGACAACTGTGTTTGACCCAAAAATTACAAAAATACCCGATCTGAGTTCATCAACCTCAGAATTAATCATATTCGCCATCGCTACCCAATTAAACCATACAATTAGCGAACAGGTATTTCCTGTTATGAAGCCCGTCCTGTTATTCAAAAGAGGACCGACGAAGTTTAAAAAGAGAACTATCAGGGAGGTTATTTTTTTTCCATTTCAGTCAAAACTATAACAAAATTCTCGAACGTGATTGGTGATCACCAGCCCGATTTAAGCACTAATAGGACGGTTTACGCGTTATGCTTGTAATTGGACGGTGCAATAGGACAATTAAAGGGACAGTTAACAAGTCATGCCTGCGTAACTAGACAGAATGCGTCATGAGCGCGCTGTCGTCTCGCATTCGCTAAATTAACTGTTGTTCTTGTTGTTGTTTTTACGAAAACGTATTACCGACGCCTAGTTTCTTTCTCAAATTTTGTCATAGTTTTATTTAATTTGTAACAAGACCTCACGTCGTCCAATTCTGTCGGTAATCATACTCGGATCAACAAATCGGACTCCCGCTTCGCGGTCGTCCGATTTTGTTAATTACTCGTTTGATTACAGACCGAATTGGACTCCACTCAGTCCTATTACCAATATTTATCTTGTCATATATATCCGAGCTCTGGTTCAGTTTTTCCAGTTTCGGTTATAACGGGTTCTATGTTTTAACCGCACGGGAAAAAAAGTCTTCGTTCGCCAAAAACTAATTTCAGACATTTCAGAAGAGCATTCGAACAGTACTTCGTTGGATACGACTCACGTTTTGTAAAAAACGGCGACGTACTGCTGTTCAATGCGGTGAACGTTAAGAGAAATTCAAACGATATATAACAATGTTGAGCCATTGACGTCCCAAGGAAGTGTCATACAGCTGTACAAATGTCGGCCATCTAGGACAGTGAGGTTTACAGTCGTGATTGGCAGACAAGGTTCGTTGTTGGTTTGAATCAGCAAACCGCGGTAAAACTGAACCCTACACAACGTCCTGCAAACGGATAAACCCGAAACAGAATTGAGAACTTTGGTGTCAGAGGACACTGTACAGAAAACATCTTTGAAGGAGAGCCAATTGCAGATGTTGCTTGAGGGTGTTTAGGGTCATTAAGTCTTCTTTAGTGGCCTGAGAGGTGTAAATCACCGATTAAATTTGAATGGTACTCAGACGTAAGGAGATAGCTAAGTGTTGTGTGTTCCGTTTTATTCAAAATTCTAAATCATGCTGTGTCCAGCTGTGCATCATTTCAAATAAACGCGTGCATCATTTGTAGTTTTGGAGTTGATGACACTTGACGAATCGTTCAATACATAGATCTCTATAGGACTACACAATTTTAAGTCGGTTCTTCACTATTCATTTTAAATGTTATAATTCCCATCTCGAGGCTTCAACTTTTGATACTCAAGTTAAGAATGAACATTTTTGGGTGCATAAGAGCGCTCATAACCTTAAAATTTCCTATCGTCAATTACTTTCCCTCGCTTTGCAAGATGGGCCAGTTGCTCTAATGAACATTTTCCATTAAAAAAAAAAACTAATATAGATATCTTCGTGAATTTCATTAACACGGTTTCTTCATTCCAATTATTCCGACTGAGTATTATTCAGACTGAGTCGGCGAACATCAACAAATTCTTGCTTCAAAGATTGAATTTTTTTCACGTGACAAGCACTGAACGCAGTGGTTACAACACGTACCTACGATGTTTGCTCCCGTAATAATCGCTATACCAGTTACGGTCGTTACGTAGTGCGAGTGTTGATTGTTTAGGAAGATTGAATCAAAGCTTACCTGAGCCTGAACTGTATCCCTCACCGTACTCTTCAGAGAAGCTCTTTGTAGGTTGTCGTAGGTTGTGTTTTCACTAGAACAAATTTGACTAGTTAAAGTCGGAAAAGTTCGGAAGTACAATGAAAACAGCTCGTCCTGAGTTTAGCGAGTTAAAAATGCAAGCTGTTTTCACATGAAAAAACAAGGGATTATCTCGCTTTCATGACCGGAAATTCCCGCAAAGTTATGCTACCTCGCGAGATGGTATAACTCGTCCTGGTAAATACCGCCGTCAATCAGATTGCCCTTACTGACAGATGCTTGCCAAATCGTGAACTGGCAAATATTTTCCAGACGCTCGCGCTCACCTCGTGGTTCACTTTGCAAACAGTGCTTTCGAAATGACAGACGAATTCACTCGTAATAGTTTCCCTTTCCAAAAATCCGTCACATCCTCTACATTTGTCGAGACATTAGTCGCATCCCCTGAAAGAAATACCATCTCCTTCGGAGAAATACGGCGAGGAACAATATGCAAGAGAAGTCATTAAAAATGCTTCGTCTCCTGCTATTTTTTCAAAGTTGCCCGCTTTTGTAATTTGAATCTTCTGAGTAAACGGCTTAAATTTCGGGTTAAATTTCACGGTGAAAACAGATATCAAGTTTAAGTGGTAAATGTCGGTCTGTAAACGAACACCTAGAAAGAATGTTCAGCTAGAAAAGTGGTCTAGTGAAAACACAACCGTAAACAGCACTTTTTCCCCTGACATGCATTGAAAATTTAAAATGTTCTCAGTTTCATGTACACTTTCTTGAGTTTTTTTAAATAGTCTTTCTCGTTACAGAAGGTTACTTTCCAAAAACGTTCTCAACTTCTACGTTAGTGATCGAATTCCTGAAACCTTGCGTAACATGTTATTAAAATAATCTTGTGGCGGACAACACAAGCGAAGCAAATTTTCAACGACAACGATAAGTTTCGCAAAAGACACTATGAAGCGAGGATATAATTTACGGACAAGCCTTGAATCGTTTTATTTCACGTAGTCGAGGTATCCAAGTACTTATCGTAAACTGAAACGAATATGAAATTATAAGGAAGATGCTAAGCTGAATTCTAACATAGGAACCACCATTCCAATCATTCCGATATAAATGCAAGATCCAAAGACTAGCTAAAACTCAAAAACAAACTTACAAAAAGACTATCTTCAAATGAAAACGAACTCTAACAAAACTAATAACCAAATGGGAAAAACGCGTAGCTTTCTAACGAAGCGTGAACAACGTAAGCCACAAAGTTACGAAAACGAGCAATAAAGAAACTAGTGTAAAAACTAGGCGAAACTACTAAAAGATTAGATATTTAGACAAACGCAAGGAAAGGAATATGGGCACTTACATAACAGTCCCGCTTGTAAGAGTTTGACCAAAGCGAACTTAAAGATAAGGTGATAAACCTTCCGATAAACACGTCTTATCGTTAGCCCAAAGCAAGACAACTAACTAAAATGCGGTTCCGGGTGGAACTTAAAGTTCACGTTCCTAATGGACAAACAGTAACGTCATTTTTGCGGTTTAACACGTTTAACACGAAATAAACTTATAGCGAATCAATGTCCGGTGGCAAAGGCGTGGCAGCCGTTACAAATCTTCCAAATTAGCAAGGAAAAAAAAAAGCGTTTTAAGACTACCTCCAAATTTTTTCCAGTTCAATCAACAACCGGTAACATCACAGAAACAACAGTTGTACATAAGAGTTGCACCATCTGCATGTATCTTTTGTGTACTCCTACTAAATAATTCATTGAGCTTGATCCTGAAGAAGATTTGTCAGAGGAGTTGCCATTGATTGATGAGTCGACTGGAGAGGCATGAGAGGTGTCCACGGTATTTGAGTTTGGATTTGCAGACAACGGTGTGTCTCTGTGTACGGATAGTGAAGGCCTTGTCAAGGTACTTTCATATACCAATGATGCGATGCCATCTTGAGATCTTTTTCCGGTGGAAGGAATAAATGTTCCAGAGAGAACTGAGAACTGAAAACTTACGCCGGAAGGTAAGGATGCTGAATGGAGAACATTTGATGTGTTCATATGGTCGTGTCTGGCTTTTTCAGATGTGTTACTTGTCTTTGCAGCTGAGTTGATATTTGTAACAATGGACTTGTTTAATGCAAATATTGACGGTGTGTAAAAATAGGGCAAGGCTGAAAGTCTATTTTGGGTAGAGGTATCCGTCTTCCTTGAGCTTAAATCAACTCTGCTTGCATGATTTGTGTGAGTAACGATTTTTTCACCAAGAGGGGAAGTACTTAATATGTTAATTGTCTCCAAATAAGAATATCCTGTGTTATGATGTGTGCGTTGAAGTGTTTTAAGTGTTACAGACTGCATGACCTGAGATTTCTCTAGAGATAACTTGATAACAGAATGACTCGGAAGTACTGAAACAAGCAAAGCACCTGAAGAAAATGTGACATTGTCCTGACTTGTGGATTGTGTGACAAGGTAATTACGTTTAGAGGTTGAGCCATCATATCGACTTGGGGGCCTCATCACATCATGAGAACTTGGCACGTTGAGATGACTCGACGAAAGAGTATTGTGATAATGACTCGCGGAAAGTCCAGCATCAAGCTGACTTGACGACAATGCAAAACTGGCACCATAGTTACGTTCAAGGACGTCAAGCGATTCGTTTGCTTGGAGTGCTACGACTGAATAGCTTGAAGTACGCGAAACGTCAGTTACATTATCACCACTTGAATATTGTGACAAGGTGGAAAAAGGCAGACTTTGTGCGCCCATCGAGTAATTTAAAATAGATTGCCTTAAAGACGTTTTGACGTTAGAATTACTCGCAGAAAGCGTGACATCGGATTGACTTAAGAAGGTTGCAGCAGAGGTATGACTTGGATTTGGTAAGGTGTTGTCTTGACCTAAGTGCACAGTTCCACTGAAATGACTTGACATTAAAGAAAAGCTGGGAAGACTTGATGTGTGGTAAGTACCACTTGAAGATAGTAGGATAGTGTTTGACCATGATCGAAAACCTGTTGATTGAAAAAACCAAAAAAAGAATAAATATTGTAATAGTATAGTTTTTATAGTAAATAGGTCATATCTGATTAGATAAAACAATAAATTATAAAAATTAAAATTTCCTCGATTGTGATTGTTTACTTGCCAAGTTGTTAACAGATGGTTTGTTATCGGAAAGTTTGTTATCAGAGAGTTCAAAGTTGTAGTTTAAATCAACCAATCACATTCAAAGTTGTAGTTAAAATCAACCAATCACATTCAAAGTTGTAGTTTAACTCAACCAATCACAACTTTGGTTTCAATCACCTTAGAAACACAGACTCCTAAATTGGGGCTTCATATCAAAGTCATTGCGACATTTGCCAAACAGAGTATTGCGTGACCCCGATATCAGGAAAATACAATCAGGAACAAAATTTGGACGCTAAAAGGAAAGATTGATTCTGCCAGAAAGAAGGGTGGTGTGTGCGCGAGGAGATTACTTTATCAACGGAAATGAAGTACGTATGCGTTCAGAGAGTATTATCACGAGTTAGACAAATCCGCTGTACTACAAGAGAACAAGGAGCTCAGGGGGCAGAAAAAGATGCTCGAGGATAATGTCGTTAATAAAGTGACAAAAAGACTTAAAATTGAAGAAAAACTGCGACAAGCCCTTGCCAGATCAGAAAAGTCCTGTGGGCATTACAAGAAGCGATCTATTATTTATTTTAACCTATTAGGTTAATTTCCTTCTTTGACTTTTTTTCATAGCACAAGGCTTTAGTTGCTCAACTTCGTCAATAAAACGTTTTGGTGGTCGCGATTTTCTTTTTGGACGAGCCGCCATCTTGAATTTTGGTTACACCGAGCAAACGTAATAATGCCACGGTCATGTAAAAGTCACTAATGTCCAATGTCCTGCATTGTGGGCAATGACTTTGATATGATGCAGATCGCAAGTTTTACCTCTCTGTCATAATTTGGCAATTCTTCTTTTTAAGGATAGTGTAATTTTTATGATTAATTGGTAATAACAACTCGTGTCGTTTCAATTCGCTCTGCAATCATACTCGTGATAAACAAATCGGACTCCCGCTGCGTGGTCGTCCAAGTTTATTATCACCCTTTTTCTCGTATGTTCATTTCGAAGTCAGATGATCAACTGACCAACAACATTATCATTTGCCTCAGCAAATAAATGTGGAGGTCCACTTACTACAGTTCCGCCTCTCTGTTTCTGCTACATCACCACAAAGCAGTTCCAGTCCGCTTTCTGGCAAAGGATTTACACACATTCTGCTTCTAGTCTGGTTTTTATGGCGGGAACACTCCGTCCACTCTGTCCACAGCGTCCAATGTCCTCTGACTAACGATAAATGGAGTGAGCACGTGAGGGAAGTTACGAGGGACATCAACTGTTGCAGCGTCAAGATTTGTTTAAGAGTGCGCACGACGCTTTTCTGTTTGACTTTTTCCTTTATCGTGCAGTTAGGTTACTAGTCCAGTGATGTTCATATGAATTGCAGAGTGATCATCTTTGTCAATTTTGGGCGTGTTAGTTATGTTATGAGAGAATTTATCTTGTAATATACTGGTGCTTTATGTGCTACCGAACCAGTTAATTTGTTAATTACCTTGGGGAATTATATCACAATCTTTAAAAGATTATCAGAAATAGATATAATGATATCTTAACTATAATCCTAAGATCATAAAATGCTACTCTAATAGTAGCAGAGGATAGCTTTCTACTTCCCACACAGGTCTAATTTAAATAAGTAGTAAAGTGTTAAATTTTCTTCACAGAGATATTGTAATTTAGTTATGTTTAATAAACAATTTTATGATTTGTGATATTTGGCGATTGTAGCCAAAATATTTCTTCCCCTCTTGGTGGTGAGCTATTTTTACTCTCTCTCATTTGACATTTACAAATAGCATTTACTACACGAATTAAAACTTCAGACGGCGAGTGACTGCCGACAACGAGACAATTTGAGTAACATAAGATGCACGACCCTCGGAGCAAGACGCGTGCCGCGGATTCAATCTCTTACCTTCATTCCCTTTTCTAAGAAACACGTTACAGAGACAGAGAGAAGATAGTTGAGCCTCGCGATGCATTATAAGAAATGGTAATTAGTTTGGTTGTTTGGAGATTTAATACTAAAAGTGAATGTTGTTTATTGCCAACTAACCTCTGAGGATGTTATATGAACAACGGAATCCTTTATTTTCTTTATCCTGGTCGGACACGAACCGTATACTCAAACTTCCGTTTAGCTCGACTGTCAAAGATCGATTCAAAACTCCACAATGTCTTTCTATGACCGTAGAGTGAAGACCATCGCCCTCCAGTATCTCCATGTAATCATAACGACAGTCTTCTTCTTTTTCTATGGCAATTTCGTCGCATACTAGCGGGATTAGCATGGCAGGGTGAAGCTGTATCGTCCAGAGACAGTCCATATAGTTCGGGTAGTCGTTAGGGTAATTTGGCGTGGTAATGACTCCATTGGTCTTGTTAATGTGTACTTTACATATTCCTATAAACAGAAATAAGGAACCGAGATATTCTTGTATCTTTACAGGTATCCATTTAATTCTTAAATTCCCGATTGCAAATTACTATTTCTATGTGAGATGCACCCTTCATTTCTCATGATCAGCTTGGATGTTTTTTGTGTCAAATCAAACAATGTTCCTTAGTTGATCTTTGTCTTTCTTCACATTGCATTTCTACGAGAAAGTGGAGTGATATTGTAAAAAAGGTGGTGGTCAATCATCGTAGTGATACACTCGTCTACCGTCAATTTTTTTTCCATCAAAGGGTTCCGTCCCAACGGGAGACGGCGGGACGAACGTTACGTTGAAAAGCCCTTATTCTAGCTGTGGAATCCCAGCCAATTTTACTGCAACCTCCACCCTCAACCCCTTGAACATTAGTTAGTTGGAACTCTTTAACCCACCAGAGTGCTGCAAGAAAAATCCTCGATCCATGGAGGTGTCATTTACGTTGTCAGACACAAAGTGCAGTAAGATGCTAGTCCCGGATGAGGTAATCTCACTTGGCGACCTATCAAGTTTCCCACAAAATCGCTCAATCAGCGGAGACGCCATACTGTCTCCATCCCTGATCTCTAAGTAGTCTCCATTGCATTGCGTCTGTTGAGAAGAAAGTCATATGAAAACCAATAATTAAGAACAGGATACAGCCGTCTACGAGTTTATCAATCTACCTAAAGAGAGCGGTTTCCGCATAAAACGAAGAACTTTCATTGGTTACGTGACCGTTATAAGACGATTGGTTATATTGGTGGGCTCTATTATCAGTCGCTGTTTGGAAAATCCTCCGCCAAAGGGACGGCTTTGTATTTCATCAATCTTCATCCAGGGCGATTAAGCTTGCCCTCTTGCTAATGTCCAATCCAACTATCGGCAAAAAAAGCGAGAATTACTCAAGAATTATGTTTATTTTGGTTTGCCGTATTCTTTACCTCAAAATCTATGATAGTGATCTTTGCTTTATTACCAGGTGAAACTGACTTGATCCAAGTGAGATTCGAGTTGGTCGGGTATATGTTAGGGTAGCCTGGAGTAGATAATGTTCCTTCCCAATCTGTAATGTGAACTAACTCTCCAGCTGAAATGGAGTAAATTCAGTGTTATTTTATCACCTCACGACTAACAACACTAGGTGCTGCGCAGTTTACACTAGTGTTTACACGAAGTTTTCTTGTCTTCTCATAAAATTCCTATCCCAAATGCTATAACGCCCCAAATGTCAGTTTTACACTCCCTTAATGGTGATAAATTTACTTCAGTAACTTTGTCGATAAAACCAAAGAATCTCGTAGGTTTACCTTCTCTTGCTAAATATCACGAGGTTAGGAGACACAACAACAAAACCAGCTGATGCGTCTTGAAAAGCACTTGAAACAAATTTTTGGGTCAGTGATACCACTGGTGTAATTGTTAAGACAGCGCCATTTTAACTGACTTCAGCTATTACTTACAAAGCAACTAGGTTATTGATTCTTATAAGTACAGACTAGTAGAAGTAATACGTATAGTAACGGCGTATTGGGAATTTGAGCTCTTACCTTCTGTTAACTTGATAACAAGCAGATTTGAAAGGATGAGGATATAGACCTTCTATCAAACGAAAGAAAAAACGTTATTTGTTTGCACATCACATACGTTATGTAAACTTGTTCTTCGTTTCAGCGGGGAAAAATGTCAGAAGGAAATATGTGACACTTCGCTTTCGGATTAACGAACTTTTTCATAGTTTCAAAATCCTTCTGAGTAATCACATTTAATCAACATAATGAATTAATTTATATGATTTCACTTTCTTTATTATAATTAGTTGAACCATTCTTTATTATCCGAGGAAATTGGAAAAGAAGTCCTAAATGGGAATCGAGGATTGAACTGAATTTTATTCAACCGTTTCCGAGGTACTCTACCAATGAGGGACCGAGGAAATGTCTAATGAAACGAACAAGCGAGCTTTTGATTTTTCGGGAAGAACTAACAGGATCAAAACAAATTTGAATGACGTAAATGATATTTACAGAAACTTACATCACTGTTCTACACAACTGTTGATGAATGTAAATTTCGTGAGCTTTTGTTTGAATTGAAGGGAAAAAGATCTTTTGCAAGCTAAATCAATTAAGGCCATGGTTATGTTTGAAAGCTTGTGGAACTTAATTAAGTTGAGATGTGTGCCTATAACTTGTAATCTTTTCCGTAAATAGCCCAAACATATAACAGCAGTAGTCCACTAATGAAGGCCATGGAACTGTTTTGTAACAGCGAAAAAAGTCATTTTCATACCGGTAGTGATGAAATTTCTATCTCTAAGCTACAATTTTTGATACTTCACTGAGGATTGATATGAAATTTTGTGAGGTGCACAAGAGCGTTCATAACCTTAACATCTCCTATTGCCAATTACTTTCCCTCGCTCTGCAAGATGTGCAATTTGCTCTGATGAACGTTTCCCAAAAACTTCGTGAATTGCATTAACACGATTACTTCATTCCAATTATTCAGACTAAGTTACTTGAGTTTGTCACTTATACCCCGTTCACACCAAAGCTTAAACATGTTTAAAATTTGTTTTGATAAACAGATTTAATAAGATTGGCTGTTCACGCTGCGGGCGCGTTTAACACTGAAAACACTTCTAAAACCGTGTTTAACAAAACTAAAGCGCGAGGTAGTTTGACAATCGTGTTTAATAAAACACATTCAAAATGGCGACAGAAACCAAAACACGCGGAGGAGTTTGAGAGCACAGAGAAACCCTCCTGTTAATTGAAAAGTGGGAGACGAGAATATCCAACTCCAGCTAAAATCATGCACAAGAAAAAAGCCCATATGGCTAGAAATTGCGGCATATCTTCGAGCTGCAGGCAATGAAGAAAAAGACGACGGCAGCTGCAAGACACAAATTCACACTCTGATAAGCGCCCTTAAAAGAAAAGTCACTTAAATCATATTTTTATCGTAATCTGCAGTAATTAAGCTTTCTTCTGATGTATAGTTTGCTAGGATTTCAGTGAAACTCGCCTGCGAAGGTGGGGAGTAACCTTAAGTCTTCTTTAGTGACCTGAGATGTGTCTATCACTGATTAAATTTGAATGGTACTCAGACGTAAGGAGAAAGCTAAGTGTCGTGTGTTCCGTTTCATCCCAAATTCTGAATCATGTGGTGTCCAGCTGTGCATCATTTGTTGTTTCAGAGTAGACGACGCTTGAAGAATCGTTCAGTATATAGATCTGTGTTCGTAGTACATGAATTGATATGAACTTCAAATGTTTACTGAACTTCATATCACATTCAGTGGATACGTCAAGGGTATTTTCACGTAGATATTGACTGAAAAATTCAAGGAAATTGTTGAAGCACTTTCCAAACTGTTGCTTAGTTTCTCGTAGTGCCTAACGAGTCATCATTGATACACCCGCTCCAGTGCTAATGAAGCACGCACTTATTGTTACAATCTCATCGTCACTTATCAGTTACAGATCAAAATGTGCTCTATTTTAGGTTTTTTTTTTCTTCGTTGTGAGAAACATTCATCAATATATATTTGCCACCTTAGAAACGAGAAAGAAATTCTTACCAACATTTTTGCTTATCAGTATGTTACTTATCCTTTCCTTTCTGGTCCTCTAAATAACAGGCTGCCACATAGGAGATTAAACCCTTACACAAAATAATGCATTTGTATCGATGCATATTAGCGTCATCTTTTCTTAGTTCGCACGCTCTTTCTGGGTCAGAGCACAAAAACATGATTGATTTTCAATGTTTACAATGACGTCTGCTGTTTTTAGTAACCGCTTTTGAGTTAGAGCTACATAGAAGACGAGGTCAAAGTAGAGAAATTAATAGGTTGTGTCCCAGTTGCAACGTCTACATCCGCTACCAGAATTCACGCGGAAGCAAAAATTAGTAAAAGCTTAAATCAAGAGCAGCTAGTGTTTCAAAATCATATCTTTCATATTTGGATTTGTAATATCCGTAAGATAGCACACTCTTTCCGGGTCTGATAACTAAACCAGAATTTTCATGTATGCAAAGTGGCTTGTTGTTTGGGGTGGGAGTAAAAATTGTTTAATTAATTATAAGCTATGAGATTTTAGAAAATCAATGGAATAAGGAATTCGGTATCATAGAGTCGATTGGCTGCATAGCAACCAATATTGCTAACTTTCTGTATAAAGAGTAGCATGATTTATCTGGAATGCGTTATTTTATGGCAAAGAAAAGAATGGAGTAACAGGAGGGCGTAAAAGTACCAAACTAAAAGTGAGAATGAAAATGAACTCTCTCCCTGTTTTAATGTCACCATCAATAATAATAGGCTACATCCCTTGAACTTTAGCAGGAAAGTAAAACTGAACAAAGGATTTTTCTTACCTTTTTTGATTTTTGAGATTTGATTGATTAAACGTTACACATTTCACGGCGAAAAGAAATCATTTTACGCTTGAATTACTTCCAGAGCGTGAGAATGTCGTAACGAACAGCTGACGAACTCAGGGGGAAAAAATCACTCAAAGTCAAAGATATTGGAGGGCAATTCTCTCACCTTTACCTTCAAACAAAGACATTGCGGAGTTTTCAATCGATCTCTGACAGTCGAAACGGAAGTCTGAGCATACGACTCTTGTCAGACCAGGATAAAGAATTGAAAGGATTCCATTGTTGGTATTACATCCTCAGAGGTCAGTCAGCAGTATTCAACATTCACCATAAGTATTATATCGCTAAATAACTAACCTAATTGCCATATTTTGATGATGCATAGTGGACGATGAAAAGTACTACATGTTTACACCTTAAGTCACCTCTAAGAAAAAGGTGTCCAACGTGCTAAATTAAAGTTTAAAAACTATTTTCCTTGAAATTTAACAAGGAAAGTAAAACTTAACAAAGGATTTTTCTTAACATTTTTGATTTTTGAGATTTGATTGATTAAACGTTACACATTTCACGGCGAAAAGAAATCATTTTACGCTTGAATTACTTCCAGAGCTTGAGAATGTCGTAACAAGCAGCTGATGAACAAAAATCACTCAAAGTCAAAATACAAAACATACTTTTAAGCGTTATCGAAGAGGACTAATTTATTATTGTAAATCACATAAGGGAAGGTACGTTTTTTATTGGGGGGGGGGGGGGTGGGTCGGGGTATTTTAGAAATTTTTTGCGGAAAAAAGTCGTGGCCCTCCCACTTCCCAGAATGGATCTATGCATGACCCTTCACAAATACCTACACAAAAACATCTGACCCTCCCCCCACCTCCTCCAAGTCAAAAATAACCTGAAAACTTGAAAATGGGCAAGGATTTACGAGGAATGGATAGAGGGAAATGCTCTTGTGGTGAATGCGAGGATTTCACGAGATCAGATGAAGCAACTTGTGGCTGTTGTGGCTGTTTGCCGACTCGCCGTTCTAAATGGCACATCGTGCGCGGGAACAAGTGAAAGTGCAAGTCCAAAGAAGTGGAAAGATGAAGACCTGGGGTGGTTCCCAAACCCAAAGGGCGAATATACTGACTTCTTCTTCAGTGATTGAATTCCTGTAACCGTGCGTAATGTATGTTATTCAAAAGAATCCGTCAAATAAGCAAGGAAAAAAGAGCGTATTCACACTACTTCCGAATTTTATCTAATTCAAATCAACAACCGGTAACATCACAGGCATAACACAAGCCGTGACAACTGTGTTTGACCTAAAAATTACAAAAATAACCAATCTGAGTTCACCGACCTCAGAATAAATCATGTTTGCCATCGCTATCTAATTAAATCATTCAGTTAGCGAGTATGTATGTGTTAAGGTAATTTTCTGTTATGAAGTCCGTCCTGTAATACAAAAGAGGACAGGCGAGGCTTAAAAAGTGAACTATCAGGGAGGTGTTTCTTCTTTCCCATTTAAATCTTATCATATATCTCCGAGCTCTGATTCGGGTTTTCCTATTTGGTCCCAGCTTCTTCGGTGCCAACTGGTTTCGCTGCACGGTGAAAAGTTTCGTTTGCCAAAAAAACTACCTTAGACATTTCAGGAGAGCATTCGGACAGCATTTCGCTGGATATGACTCATATTTTGTAAAAGACGGCTATGTACAGCTGTAGCTGTTCAGTGCGGTGAACATTAGGAGATATTCAAACGAGACATGACAACGTCGAGCCATTGACGTCCTGAGGAAGTTTCATGCTGTTCTAATGTCTAGAACAGTGAGGTTTTTAGTCATGATTGGCCAACGATCGAAGGTTTGTTGCTAGTTTGAATCTGCAAACCGGCTGCGGTAGAACTGAACCCTACACAACATTCTGTTTACCGATGAACTCGAAACAGAATTGAGAATTTTGATGTCAGGGGACACTGTACAGAAATCATCGTTGAAGGAAAGGGTGCCAATTGCAGATGTTGTTTCAGGGTGTTAAGGGTCGTTAAGGTTACGTCCCAACTTCAGAGGCCGAAAATATCGATTTGTCTTTTATTTGACTAAACTGAATTGAAACATTCAACTTAACATTTCCTAAAAAAAATTTCTGAAATCTTCAAAAGCACCCGAGATATATAGAAAATGTATTTTCAACTAAAAGTTAATAAATCAGAAAGGTGTCATTATCTCGGACCCGGGCGAACCCTTAGGGAAATTTTCGCGGCAACCGCTCATCTTGGGGCTCGTTTTTCGTGTTATTTCCATATTTTGTTTACATCGCGCACTTTTGTTTACATCGTGGAAGCTCTTTGCTTATGGAAAGATCTTTGCTCATGGAAAAATCAAAAGCGGAAGAAAGTCCTTGGTAAAATGAAAAAAAAAAAGGGGCCGTAAGAGGAAAGAAAGAGTACCGTTCTGTCAAGAGAAGGAAAAAAATTTTTGTGAAAGCGACTAGTTCTAGCGGAGCTTCGCGCTGGCGTCCAGATTTTGAACAAAGAATACGCCGTCAAACCAAAATTTGCCATACATAATGTTAAAAAACGAGGTGCCCTTTTCTTTATGCAAGTACCAGCCTTGATACAAAAACATTAAATATCACGACGAAACGTAATTTTGAAAGCTGTATGTCGATTCATTGTCTTGCTCCTCAGCACATTCGCAGTTTTTCCATTTTTGTCGCGGGTTTTGCCTTCGCCTTTGGCAACTTTGCGCATTATTGTGTCGTCCTCCTCAACGCTCCACTGAGCGATCGAGATAAAAAAAACAAAAACGTGTAATTATTACATTTAGGACCAAATGTTATTACATTTAGGACTCTATTATATTTAGGACCAAATTTTATTACATTTAGGACTTTACTGCATTTAGGACTTTATTACATTTAGGCCTTCAACACAATGACAAACGAAAGTGTGTCGGGAAATTTTGATATTTGAAATATTTTTCCCGTGGTGTCCATTTAGACAACACGCCTCGCATATTTTTAGCTACTCCAACTTTAGTTGCCGATATCTAGAAAACCAATCAGAATATAGAAAAAGTCAGACACACTTTCATTGATTGATGCCCTACCAATAAGACTATACAGCCATTTTGCTCGTGCTGCGGCATCCGATACCCGACAAATTCAATAAGAGAACCTTCGATCGTTTCATGCCTTACCGGCTCCTAACACTTCCTAAAAAGAGAAGTCGCTTAAATTATATTTTTATCGTTATCTGCAGTTATTAAGCTTTCTTCTGATCTGTAGTTTGCCAGAATTTCAATGAAAATAGCGCGCGTACGAATTTTTCCCGAAGGACACCCGCGAAGGTGGGAAGTAACCTTAAGTCTTCTCTAGTGACCTGAGATGTCTATTACTGATTAAATTTGAATGGTACTCAGACGTGAGGAGAAAGCTAAGTGTCGTGCGTTCCGTTTTATTCCAAATTCTGAATCATGTGGTGTCCAGCTATGCATCATTTGTTGTTTTAGTCTGAGGTGACGCTTGACAAATCGTTCAGTATATAGATCTATATAGGACTTTACAATTGTTAAGTTCTTCATTATTCGTTTTGTTTTCGTAGTACATGAATTGATATGAACTTCGAAAGTTTACTGGACGTCATATCACATTTAGTGGATGAGTCAAGGGCACTTTCACTTAGATATTGAATCAACAATTCAGAGAAAAAAATACAAGCACTTTCCAAATTGTTGCTCCGCAGTTTCTGTACGTCATAGTGCTAACGAATCATCAGTGATGCACCCGCTCCAGTGCTAATGAAGCACGCACTCACTGTTACAATCTCATCGTCACTTATCCTTTACAAATCAAAAATGTGCTCTATTTCATGTTTTTTTTCTTTCTCTGCTTCGTTGTGAGGAAAATTCCTCAATATATATTTGCCACCTTAGAAATGAGAATGAAAATCTTACCAGCATTTTTGCACATTAGTATGTTACTTATCCTTTCCTTCCTGTGCTCCCAAATAACAGGCTGCCACATAGGAGATTAAAGCCGTGCGCGAAATAATGCATTTGTATCTATACATATTAGCGTCATCTTTTCTTAGTTCGCACGCTCTTTCTGGGTCAGAGAACAAAAACTTGATTGATTTTCAATGTTTACAATGACGTCTGCTGTTTTCAGTAACTGCTTTTGAGTTAGAGCTATATAGAAGAGGAGGTCAGAGTAGGAAAATTAATAGGTTGTGTCCCAGTTGTAATGACTACATCCGCTAGCAGAATTCACGCGGAGGCAAAAAGTAGTAAAAGCTTAAATCAGGAGCAGCTAGTGTTTCAAAATCGTATCTTTCTTATTTGGATTTTTAATATCCGTAAAATAGCACACTCTTTCCGGGTCTGATAACTAACCAGATTTTTAATGTATGCAAAGTGGCCTGTTGTTTCGGGTGAGGGGCAAAATTGTTTAATTACCTGTAAGCTATGAGATATTCAATGGAATAAGGAATTCGGTATCATACATTCGAGTGGCTGCATAGCAACCAATATTGCTAACTTTCTGTATAAACAGTAACATGATTTATCTCGAACGCTTGATTTTATGGCAAAGCAAAGAATGAGAGGGCGTAAAAGTACCAAACTAATGGTGAGAATGTTAATTAATTCTCTCCCTGTTTTAATGTCACCATCAATAATATTAAGCTACATCCCTTGAGCTTTAGCAGGAAAGTAAAACTGAACAAAGGATTTTTCTTATATTTCTTTTTCGATTTTTGAGATTTGATTGATTAAACGTTACACGTTTTATAGCGAAAAGAAATCATTTTACGCTTGAATTACTTCCAGAGCGTAACGAAATCAGGGGAAAAAAATCATTCAAAGTAAAAATACAAAACATACTGTTAAGTATTATGAAAGAAGACTAATTTATTATTGTAAATTACATAATCACCAAATGAAAGAAAAAGAGTAAAAGTAAAAAAAAAACTGCATCGTAAAACGATTAAGATGATTATTTTGAAGTAGATGCTCTCATCAATTCCTTTCTTTTTTCATTTTCCTTTTTGTTTTTCACTGAAATTGAAAATTGAAAATTGATATTGTTTGTTTCATGGAGCCGGTAGATTTCATGTCTTTAGATCATGTGGAGTCATTTCGCTAACCTTACAGAATAACTGTCTTTCTTAGACAGATTTTGGAAATATGATGAATTTTCGTTATTCGAAAGTTAATTTTTTCTTGAAGTACTCTGGTGAGTCAAATAGGTTCAAATGACTAATGTTCAAAGGGTTGCGGGTGAAGGTTACTGCATGATTGGCTTGGATTAAACAATTGTGATTGGTGCATTTCGACGAAATGTTCCCTTCGCTATTGGGAGGGAACCTTTTAAGGGGTTTACTTCGGGAAAAAATTTGTACGCGCGCTAGTTTTACTAAAATCCTAACAAACTATACATCAGAAGAAAGCTTAATAACTGCACATTGCGATAAAAATATAATTTAAGCGACTTCTCTTTTAAGGAAGTGTCAGGAGACGGTGTCAGGTTCTTCTATTGAATTTATCGGGTATCGAATGCCGCAGCACGAGCAAAATGGCTGCACAATCTCATTCACAAGGCATCAATCAACAACAGTGTGTCAAGCTTTTTCGATATTCTGGTGGGTTGTCTAGATATCGGTATCTGAAGTTGGAGTAGCTAAAAATATGCGTGGTGTCGCGTAAATGGACGTCACGAGACAAAATTTCAAATATCAAAATTTCCCGACACACTTTCGTTTGTCATTATTCCCGGAATGTTTTGGCGAAATTTGACAAAAATCGGTCAAATCTAAATACCCTATAAATTCGCTCAAAGTGGTTGTATTCCTCCCAAAATCTGATGCAAGATTTTAGCTCATAAAGGTTCGCAAACAACTCACGCCACGCCAGGAGATTATCTCGTCTCCTCTTGAAACCTCAAACCAATAGGACAACGGGACCTCCTGGCGTCAACGACTATGGATCAAGATTTCCCGGGAAAAGTAACCCATTGCTGACACCTTTTTTTATATCTCGATCGCTCAAAGAGCGTTGAGGAGGACGACACAATAATGAGCAAAGTTGCCAAAGGCAAAGGAAAACCACGGCAAAAATGGAAAAAACCGGGAACCGGGCTGAGGAGCAAGACAACGAATCGACATACACAAAGAAAGTTTTTTCCGTTCTTGACAGAATGGTACTCTTTCTTTCTTCTTTGGGCCTGTTTTTTTTTTCTCTTCTTTTTTCTTTTTTTTACCGGTGACTTTCTTCCGCTTTTGATTTTCCATGCGCAAAGATTTTTCCATAATCGAATTTTGCAATTTTTTTAAAGTGCGAGATGTAAACAAAATATGGAAATAACTTGAAAATTGAGCCCCAACATGGGCGTTTGCCGTGAAATTTGCCTCAGGGGATTCCCCCTACCTGAGTTATTACCTTTTATTTGAAAATACCTTTAAATAAATAACTCGCGTGCTTTTAAAGATTTGAGAGAATTTTTTATGGAAACGTCAGGTTGAATGTTTGAATTCAGTTCAGTCAAAAAAAGGTGGGAAATAACCATAAAAATAAAAAATATTGGCCGTAGACGAGGGAATCATCTTTTTCACAATATGGATATCACTCCTCTTTCCCCCAGCCATGCGATCAGAGAAAAGCAAATATCAACCAAGGGACACATATTGTTTAATTTAACATAAAATTCTCGGAGCTAATGTGTAGATACAAGAATATCTGGGTTACTTATTTCTGTTTACAGGCTTACGTAAAGTACACATTAATCAGACCAGTGGAGTCATTGCCACGCCAAATTACCCTAACAACTATCCCAACTTTATGGACTGTGCAGGCGATACAACTTCACCCTGCCATGCAAATCTTCTTGTATGCGACGAAATTGCCATGGAAGAAACAGAAGGTCGCCCGCACAAGTACACGAAGATACTGGAGGGCAATTCTCTCACCTTTACCGTCAAACAAAGATATTGCGGAGTTTTCAATCGATCTCTGACAGTCGAAACGGAAGTTTGAGCATACGAATCTTGTAAGACCAGGATAAAGAATTGAAAGGATTCCATTGTTGGTATTACATCCTCAGAGGTCAGTCAGCAGTATTCAACATTCACCATAACTATTATATCGCTAAATAACTAACCTAATTGCCATATTTTGATGATGCATAGTGGACGAAGAAAAGTACTACATGTTTACACCCTAAGTCACCTCTAAGAAAAAGAGGTGTCCAACGTGCTAAATTAAAGTTTAAAAACTATTTTCCGGATCAGGAATTCGACGTGGATTTAGCCTAAAAACGAGAGTATTAAAGAGGTAAAAGTATAAGGGAGGGTTATTTCCAGGAAATTCCTGTACGGGATCAATTTTTATGAGGTAAAGTCATTTTCTTGGTAATTGAACATTTCTTAGCAACATAATGGAAATATACTGATATCTAGCCGCAAACCGCAGTTTACGCAAAAACATCTGTCTCTAGCTATGTCAAATTCACGATCATAATGAGGAAAAGGTAACCAAACTCTACCTGTAAGGTAAGACCACCAAAATGAATAAGAAATGATCAACTGGCTTATTACAATGTTTGCTGAATGGCTTATGCTAATATATTATTTCCATTTATTTTCACGCTCAAATAAGTCAAAAATCACCTATAATGAAAATTCTTGCTAGATGCCAATATTGTCTTTTAAAAGTATCCTTTTCTTCAGAGGGAACCATCGACAGTACCTAAAAAGGGAGAGTCCCAGTCCCAGTGAGTGTTTAGTTTACTACAAGGGGGTGCTCAATCGAAGTACATTTTCGATTCACTAGAGTATAGACGTTCGGTTGATCATTTCGTTACGCCATGAATTTCGCCGTCAGGAAAAGTACTTCGGGCAGAATTTGAATGGAACAGTGACTCTGAAAAAGGCTTACCCCCTCCCAACACGCCCACAATCAAGAATTTTTGAGAACTTTTTTCCCATGGCTCGAAAAGCGTAGTATAAATTTGCTTTAACCCTCCACTGAAGGTGAAAAAAACCACATTTGTGTTTTACGGCGTTTTATTGAGCGGCTACGCATCATAACCCTTGGCGAGCATTCAACAGCCCATTACGTGCCTACAAATAGGTAGATCCGGAATTTTTAATACGTCACTTGAAAACCGACAAAGATGCTTGCCTTTTGAAGTACGTTAGCAAGCCGGATGGATCATAATATTTTGACATTTAAAGAATTCATAAAAAAATTGTAAGCTGGTTGTCATAATTGCCTTTGTGGTAAATTACCGTTACGCGAGAAAATCGTTCATAAAATATACTGTCTATCTTGCAAGGTTTCCAAAAGCATAAAATGACAGACAATAAAAAGAACATAAAATTAGTCTAAAAAAATATCATCTGTTGTGATTATGAACAGTAACAGATACACTTTCAAACGCAATTTGCTTGAAACAATTAGCAGGTTTAATTATCTTCAATTTCGGATAGAGCAGCAATAACTCTTTATCCTAAAGAACTACACTTCAACACCAAAAACGTTGCTGAGGAGGAGCAGCGTCAGAGAACTTGACCTAGTCTTGGGGTGCCCATCTGCAAAAAAAAAAACAAACGGACCAATTTTTATCAAATGAGCTAAGACAGTACATTTTTTTGTGGAAAAAAATGAGTGGTCCGAATGGTCAGCTCTCTGAGTAGAACTCTGGAAGAATCACTGTCAGGCCAATAAATATGATTAAAGGAGATCAAGAAACGGCATTATTTGATTGGTTATGCAAGACAAAAAGTTTCAAACAGATAAGAGCGGGAAAATGATCTATATTTGTAGGATGTATAGTACAACGGCAGTAGTTTGTTGACAACAATAGAACGCAGCGAGAAAGCAGAGCAGAAAGGGAGCAGTGTGTACCTCGGTAAATGAGTTCTTTCTTCTTTTCAACTATTCTAATCTCAGTAATTGGTCTATATTTGAACAAGTGGCAACAGAGTGTAAATTGATCATTGAATGCTTAGTTATGCTTTTTTGTTACTGACACGAAAAAGAAAAAATACAAAGGTATAACCGAATTTTCCATTTGAGTAAAATTTCCGATGACAGAGGTAAAACTCCTAAAATCTTTCGCCGTCAGGCCAGGATTTTCATTTTTACGTAAGGGATCCGTTACTTTCCTTCGAAAACAATGACAATACAATAGATGTATGTGAATCTCGTAAATCCAGTCACGCCAATTAACTCTGGTATTATTTCACCAGCCAATGGGAACGAGCGATTAAGCCGATAACTTATGAATCCGCGTCACTTCATTTCCGATTGCTCTTTTGGGTATAGAAGACAAGGTTGCAAAATATTTGAGCTTCTTTTGGTCGGCTGCGAATACCACAACCAACGGGAAAGATGTCTTCGGCTTTAGACAGCTCGAGCGGTAAGTCCTGATCTGTTACTGAAGCAGTCGAGGATTTGACACGGGAGGTGAAAAACCCGAAAGTCGGACAACACGACTGTAACTCTTGCTTGTTTGCATGCTAAACATGAGTGACCCCGAAGACACGTTCTGACTTTTTTAAAAGGCAGTTTACAGATAAACAATTTATTGCTCTGAGAATCGTTATCTATTGACCCTACAGATAAATGCAGTCACGAAATCGCTGAGTACTTAATTTTAATCATTTAGCACCGTTCTATCGAGTCATCCACGAGCATTGCATACCCGAGAAGTAATCAGCGCAACGATGTACTTTAGTTAGAAATTGATCTCAATAACCTCGGCATACACAGTGTTTAGATTCAAGGCCTTATTTCATTGACGAAGTTCAAGTTCTATAACTTACGGAAATATTTCTTTGTTTCGAAATAGAAACTGGTCGCAGAAGGAGATATCGCGATCGGGTTGCGGACCAAGAAACGTCAGAGGAAATGGTAAATTGGAATATTTTACTAAAAATATGCATATTAATGAATGCCTCGTTGTTGCCATAAAAAACCTTACTCTTGCAAACGAAAGTTCACCTCGATTCTTCCTTGCCACATTTAACTCTTAAATATGTTTTCTAAACAACGACTATCTAGTTTAATCACCTATCTTTAACTACGGTTGGTGTTGAAACGAATGAATAAATGTGCATTCTTTAGGTGTGTCATGGCTCAGTCGACACGGAAAGCAAATCAATAGAAATTTTATTGTGTTTCAGGATTTTTTGTTTCTTTTCGATGACTTTTATTCGTTTGCATAGCAAGATTTCTTTCCTTATCGATGAGTTTTGCACGCAAGTAGGTTTGGTTTTTAGCATTCATTAAAAATAACAATTATCGTTCTTCAGATTTTATCGCGGTCAATGGCGCAAGGTAATTCGATACAATTGTCACGACCTCAATCGAATGATTAACCACGGCTGACAAACTTTGAAGTCAGACGAACGATACCGTTTTGTCTAGTTCTGTTTTTTTCCTTAACTGTCTGACTGGAGATGGAATCTTTGTTTAAGTATAAATCTTCAAAAGTTCTTTATGAAACTTATGGATCTCAACACATACATGTTTATGGTGTAAGAAATTTGTAGAGTTCCTTGCTACATTTACGCATAAACACTGTAGACCAACTCAATTTTCCTTTCGTAGGAAATGTCCCTTCAACTCCATTTTACATGTTTCTCTCCTCAGAAACCTGTTAGGTTACTGCACTAGGAAAAGTAATAAATCTTTAAACTCAGTGAAAATCCACAGTGGACAGAATGAATTGACTTAGGGCAAGTGTCTTGAGTTTAATAGGAGAGAGTTTACAAAGAAATACATAGATTTGAAGACTAAGAACAGTATCCTCTTCATAGTATATGATCACTGTTGCTGTTACCACTGTGATTGTCTGATACACTATAATTCGATATCAGAATGTGTTGAGGTTTGATATTGACTTGCACATGTACATCAACATGATGTTCTAGCTAAAATAGTTCTATGAGGCAATTTTGGAAAAATGCTGCACCTGCAGTTCTAAGATTGCATATTACACACCAATATTTTATGTTCTCATCCAAACTCCTAAATTAAACAGCAAATTTCAAAGGCTAGATGCATTTTTTGACAACAAAATATCCTATGCACTTGATCTATTGGTCAGTTTTAATATTTCATGAATGTTTGAGAATTCGGTATCAGAGCATGTGTTGTGATTTTTTATTCACTCGCTAAAATTGCCCAATAAAGAACCCTACAAAAAATTAATGCTGCAACTGCAGCCTCAAAATTGCAGATACTTCACCTGTATTTTTTGCTCTTTTTCAAACCACTGAACTGAACTGTAAATTGTAAGTTCTTTGAGAAATATGCTAGATACAATTTCCTCTACATTGGATATGTATACTGTAAGTCAGGTGTAATATTTCAGGGATTTCAAAGTTACAACCTTAAGGAAAATCAAAGAAAACACTTAAATTCTTTTGAAATCATTGTGAAATTCAGTTTCTTTGCAATTTTATATAATTATATACATGTATAGATCAATGTTAGTATCTGGGCAACTAGGCACCTACCCTTCCCCCAACCCAACATTAACCCTTACTTGCTTTCAGTTGATTGTTGTTGGGGCAGGGAGGGATAGGGATGCAATTGCTTTCATACTGACACTAATCCATAATTATTTTCATGCCAATGAGTGAACCTACATCGATACATTGGTTTACTCTGATACATTTATATACAAGATAGTGCACAGTGTTTATTTTTCTTTTAGAGTCTAGATTTTTTGGAGCATTCTCTCTTTAACATTACATGTATACAGTTGTCTGTACTGCCACAGTGTTGAAAAGAAAAAATCAATATTCACATTGCTTTAGGTGTTACATGGGGTCATGCATGCTTCACTTCCTGTTAATTATTTTTTCTGTTTCAATTTATTAATAAAGTAGAAGGTTATTCTATCATTTACTCATGATAAAATCATTCTTGTAACTGTATAGAGTGGGAACAATATATAGAAAGTTAAATCATCTGTAAAAAGAAGCAGAATGTAGACCACAGCTGTGACATGGTTTCAAAAGAGGTGTTTATGTTACTGCAGAAACTTCTAGACAGTTAGGGAATGCTTCATATGATGTTCTAACTGGTGTGTAAAAAATAGTAAGAATTACTAACCTTTAACCATTCTTAGTGATTTTCTTTTGTTAAGTGGTCCTTTTCTCATAGTTCAATTTGAATTAAGCAGGCATCAGCAACAGATGCAGTGTTCCATCTCTTCTTTCTTCCTGCTCTAGGTTCCTTCCATTGTCATTAGGGAAAATCTTAATCTCCTTTTCAATTTAGTGGGGAATCTTGTTGTTCTTGTCAGGCAGTTTGCTAAGTTTGTTAAGAACCTTCCTGGAGGACAGTAATGAAATAACATTTTTCCATGTGTTCCAAGTGAATTACCCTTGTGAAATGCTGATAAATTAGGTACCTACATTTTTTTAGACACTTTCACTGATATCATGATGTAACCATCTTGTGCTATCACCTCATTGATTTCTAACCAAAAAACACTCTTACTATGTAGTTTAGATATCTCCAAGAAACAACATAACTTGCACTGTTCACTGTACTTTCAATGCTACCAGAAGAACCTGCTTGTAATCTCATCTAGAGAGTTACATTTGCCTAACATCATCTCCTTCTATCTAGGCAATCTGTTTGTTTAGCTTGCTGTAAAATGTATTTTTTGTAGAATCTGTATCAAACAGAACTGAAAATGCAGCATGAAATTACCACCCTCACTATATCTCAGAGATTCAGGCAATAGAACTTACAGATCACCCTAAATGTGTTGTAAAATAAACTGATAAGATAGAAATTACTTACATGTTGCATGTACATTGTACAGAATTTTCCTATTTGGGTAGAACTGAAAATCTTAGAATCTCTGCTTTCTACATGTATGTGATGGAATGTGCTTGGTTGACCTGTCTTCATGTCTTCAGTTGCCACTCTACCCTTGTGTGATACTTGACAGTGAAGCAATCTAAGCCTAATGCATATATTTACATCATAGATAAGCTGGTGGGCTCATGGTGTTGCAATTTGATCCTCCCTCATTCTGTTCAACATTTTGTCATTTTGCACTTGATTTAGAGAATTCTAATTGTGCCTTTGCTCTGTGCCTGAAGTTGACTGGTTACATGAGATAGTTTTAATGCTTATTTGCTGCCCAATTCAGTCTAGTAAGTTGGGAAAGCTGAGATGTGATGTAAAATGTCAATTAATGGATTTGATGTTTGTGTTGGCCTGTGACAGTAAGATCAATGGGAACAAAGGGCAATTGACTCTGCATGTTGAACAAATAAACTAAGGTTGTTTTGTTGTGGGGACCTGGGGCTGATGCAACCAGAGATAGAAAATAATGAATTTATAAGCCAGATTGTAAGCATTCCAAAGACAAGCAAATCAATACATTAGCAGACGCCTTGGCTGCTGATCTGTGCTGCTGTCCAAAAGCTCCACAACCTCTGCACTCCACATCACTGACAAAATCAAAGAACTCTCTTGCCTAGTCAAGATCTGCATCTTGCGTGTTGTTAGTCCAGTAATTTTAAATTTCAAAAAGTGAAATGGAGGTATGCTAACAGTATTTTTCAGTGTGATTCATATGAGACAGTGTTCATGTTGTTGAGCAACTTGAATGTTATGGATGGCTGGGTCACTCCCTTGAAGTGATCTGTTTTCTAACTCCATTCCATATTTCCTCGAGAGTGTAATTGTGTGAGATAAACTAATGCTATGACTTCTTTACATAAAGATATTATGTTCAGGAGCAATGTTACTGAACTTAAAATTGTCAAGTCATCCTGTTCTTGTTTGACATGCGAGCTCACTGAGCTTCATTTATGTAAATTATGTTGTTTACTAAAGGATAATCTGTAGTTGAGCCCATGATCATTTGAAACATGCAATAGAGATATATCCTAAGGTATATCTTTCTCAGTATTTGGCTGTGTTTGTGATTTCTCTGTCATGATGGATTTCCTAGCCAGAAATGTTTTTCATATTAGAGAATGGAGCAGTCTGTAATTTGTCAGTTGTGTTACAAGAGGTCTCTTTGGTGAATTAGCATAAATCTGCTTAACTGAGGCAATCTGTTATAGAAGCAAGATTTCTTTGGTAGTTTGGCTGTGCTCTTAGTGTTTATATCTCTAACAATATCCATGTCCAGCCAATTGTGACATTGTCATGTCACCATAGCTAAAATTGAAGCCAAGTGAAAAAGGATTAGCAACTGTTGGATGCCAACCCACAAAAAAAATTAGCATTTTCCTCACAGCAGAGTCCCATTATGGATTATTTCCAAGCATGTTTGATCAGCAATGGTTCATGAGTTTTAATCTGCTCCCTTTGTGTAAGACCTTAGAAAGCATATCAGCTCTTGCTGCTTTCATTACAGGGTATTCTAAGAAAAAAATACATGAAACTACTATTCTTTTATTTTTTGAATAGCTTCATAGCTTCTGAAACTCTCTCATTTCTGTTTGTGTCTGTGTTAATTTGAAGTTTATTCGAGGTGGTCTTGGTAAAAAAAAGTATTTTAAAATGTTGACTAACCCATGCACAGTTTTTCAGAGCAAACATATTTGAATTAACAATAACTACTAGCCTTTAAACTTTTATCTATATTTGGTCATAGTATTTGATTCGCTGGCTTTTAACATATTCATCTATGCAATGATTCAACTGAAAGGTCAAGCTGCTCAGTGACCCCACCCAATTCTATAGTACATTTCTGAGATATTTTCCTGGAGGTCTGTTCGCTGTCTACCATATTTTAACCATAAAATCTTTTAGATGAAATGTTAACACTTATTAAATGTATTCTTCACTAAAGTATTCTAACAGCAATCAAATAACTACAATCAATATAGAGCAGACAAGAGTATAAACCACACAAAGAGACCAGGCACTTTGATCATAGTGTGACAAAGCTGTTCTCTATTTATATGCTAGGTGGGCAGCTTTTAATGTTGATAGATCTAAGGTTGTTGAGCTGTTGACAAGAAAACCATGAACACTTCATTTATTTGTTCTTTTACTGTTGTGAATAAATTCAATGTTGTGAAGGACAACTGAAAATTTGTTTGATTTTGTGAATGTATGTTTAAGAATTTGGAAACATAACACAGATATTCTGAGTGCCATATAACTAATTTACATTTTTTGCTACACTGTACTTCTGTACCGAAAATTTGCACAGAGCCTTATTGCAAACTTGAAGTTTATCACTCATTCCATGTAATATTCTATTGTCTATAATTCTGTGTAATTGTGCTTCTAAGGAACGAGAGCATTTACCTGCTGTTTAGTAACTTATTTTTGACATAGGAAGTTCATAGCCATTTACACATTTTGACCTCAGTTGCTGTTTTGTTTGTTTCTTTTTAATGTGAAAAATTTACTTTGAGCCTCTTTATTTAGGTCAGGCTTGTTAATAAGTTTTCAGAGGAATTTCTCTTTTATTAATATGTATATTATATCAATTCTGTTTGTGTCACAAAACATGCACTGTATATTGTGAAAAGCAAAGGGGAGAAATCTAAACCCACCCTCAGTATTTCAGTGTGGTACTAATTAACAAACATGTCCAATTTTCATGTACATGTGTCGATAGAATTTTATGGAATCATGATAATGTTGATTATTTAACACCCTGTGTACAGAAACACAGATGAATGTAGTGTTCATTTATTTTAATAATGTTCTTTTAATAATGTTCTGAAGTGCTAGTGACATTTTATGAGAACAGTCTTGTTGTAGATCATAAATTTAGGAAACTGACAGTCTTCCTTTGTATGAACTAGTCCTCCTGTTATAACTTTTGTCCAAGTCTTGTGATGTGATGTAATAAACTCTGTTGATTCAGAGAGCCCATTCAGTGATGAGGCTGGTATCAAGAGAGGCCTTGATGTGGAATCTAATGATCACTGTCTTAAAATAAAAATTACTAATTAAAAACATTTCGACCATTTTCATGCAGTCCTTTTAGCAATAAATTTAAAAATGGAAGTTATGTAAACTTGAATCAAAATCAAAAAATTACTGCTGCCTTTACCTGTTTACAGTCGTGGTAATTGTAATGTAACACAATGATTTAAGGGACAATAAAAAGGATGGGCAATTAGACAAAAATGAAATCTTGATTTAAAAAAGTAATTTAGTTGTGTGCCGGTTGTTTTTCATGACCACAATTTTAAGAAACTGGCACTTCACAAACTTCTAATAACACATGTCAGAAGTTACTGTGTTTTGGAAACTCTTGGCTGGTATTTTTTGACTTTGTCTAAAGTTGTGTACGTTTTAAATTTTATCATAGGACGAGGCAGCCAAGCGAAGGGAACAAAGGAGGAAAGAGCGTGAAGCACGGCGTGCTGAAAGGGATGCAGAAGATGCAGCTGATGAGGAAAGGAGAAAGAAGGAGAGAGAAGAGCGACGCAAGAAGAGAGACGGTGGAGGTGGAAGAGGTGTGTGCATACTATTCCTCCAAAGATCTGACTACTTAGTTGAGGTTCTCATTCACAAGTTTTCTTTTTTATTGTCAAGACTGATAAAATTATGTAAAAATAAACCAATTTACTATGAAATCTTTTATTAAGCCAGACATTATCTGCATTATTATCACTCCTCTATTTGATATAGGATATTATACACTGAAAGCAATACTAGACTCTAAGTGATATGCTAGTACATGTACTAGCACTTTGCTTATATAGAATAATTGATGGTTCATATATTATGTTTTAAATGGACTCAACACTGCCCTGTAGGTATTGTGGTGAACAAATTGTTTTCATATCTGAGGACATTCATCACTTTGCAGGTTCATTAAGAACCAACAAAATCCCGAGCTCCCGGCTGGTTAACATAGTTGGTAGAGCACTGCAGATGTTATGGGTTCAGTTCCTGTACAGGCCTAAAATTTTTTCATATTTTTTTCACATGTAAGTAGTGTTCATTACTGTGATGATCACTCCCATCTTCAATTTATGTGTAATGTTTTTGTTTCTTGCAGATGAACCTGCTGAAGAAAGTGCATCAGCACGCCGCCGCCGCGAGAGAGGTTGGCCAGTCTTAATTATTGCTTTGTTCCATTGAGAGTAGTCTCGCTTTATTTGTTTCATGATTCAACTTTTCCTTTTGTTGGTCAACACCATTTATAATCTTAAAAGTTCATTTTCATTCTAATCACACTCCTTGACATGAGAGATGGCTTAATTGAAACCTCCCATTTTTTTTCTGTTAGAGGAGGAAGAGAAGAGAAAGGCTGAGGAGGAAGCAGCAGAGAAAAGGCGCAAAGAAGAAGAAAGGCAAAGAGAGGAGGAAAGGCGAAAACAGGAGGAAAGGCGAAGACGTGAAGAAGAAGAGGAAGAGGAGAGGAGGAGAATGGAAGAAGAGAAAAACCGACTCAATCAAGATCATGTTGATGGAGATGAACAGGATGAAGAAGAGGAAGAGGAAGAGGAGGAAGATGAAGAAGAAGAAACAATCATTGACCGACTGAATCCCCAGAAAAAGCGTAAGTGTGAAATTCATGCATTAAGTATTGTGCAGTATGCACTGTATGAAGATAATGGTCACCCTTATCCAGGAAGGGTAAACTACATTATATCATGCATCTTTTGAAGACAAATCATATTGGGCCAATCAAATTCTGAGCATATAAAAAAACCAAAACGAATCTCTTACAGTAGTTTATTGATGCTGATATGAAAGAGATTTTGCTCTCAGTCAAATGCCAATTTCAAAATGTCTGGTCCTTAATACTTGAGGATTTTTTCGGCTGTCATAGTAGAGATTGGAAATTTAATCGCAGCATTCAATTACTTAAAGAAACGGCTAAAAATAGTACATTTGACTGTGGTTTCAGCAGCTGCTCCTCGCTGTCTCTGGCACATGAATATACAAGTACATGTATTTGCTGCTGTATGTATTATCTGGTAATCAAACGTGATTCAAATACCTGCAGCTACATGTACATGTATGATGAGGTACATACCTTTGTGCATTTAATTGTACTAGCATTTTTAGTGCCAGAAGTGAAATTTCTTCAGTGTAGTAAAAGGATATAAAAGTCTTCCATTAATTGCACAATTTGGTATAAGTAACCCAGAGAATGAAATTTGCTTGTGAAGAGAATACAGATATTCTTACATAAAAATGTGACCTTACTTTCAACAGAGGCAATTCTTGAGGGACTGGCTAATGAACTGCGCCGCATTGTTGAAGAGCGGGAAGCTAAGAATGAACCTGCTAGCAAAGAAGAACTAGATGCACTTGACCTTAAACTGCGCTCCCTTCGAACACAACTCCGAAAGGCTGAGGAGAATTCTAATGCTCTTGCCAAACAAAAGAGAGAATTAGAAGAAAAAATGAAGAAAAACACTAATGATGTAAGTTTATTTTTTTTACCTTGAAAAAAAACAATCTGCTACATTTGACCTTTCATTAAAAGTCATTGATTCACTGCTTTTCAAATTGGATCATAAGGGGATCTGTATATCTATCTGGTCATTGTGTAAAGGGGTTTGGGGGATGTGATATCATCTCTTTTTTTGTGGAATCTAATGTGTCCCATTTGCTAGCCAAAAATAAGCCGCCCATGAAACAAAGGATGATGTGATGAAAGTAACATCAGAAATTGCAGGTGTTTTTTAGCTTGCATCAATCATATCATGTGACTAACAGTTTTATTTTTAATTCCAAATGTGCAGACATTTAGTTATGCCCAATTCACCATCTGTTTAGTTCTTAATAGCTATTTCTCATACCTACAGTGTGTTTTTGTGCAGAATTTGTTTCTGATAGTTATCTACGATAAGTTTGGCTACAAGGCAATTTAGTACGACTTATGCAGCTTCATTTTGTTACGTTTTAGATCAATAGGCTTCGTACGGAGGTGAAGAAAACAGAAGATGAAAATAATCTCTTAATTAAAGAGGGAAAGTAAGTCATTATTTTTCAATATCACATTTGCAGTGGGATGCACTTGATACTCCAAGAAGTTCAAAATTGTGAAGTGTAGTCTTAACCATATAACTCCCAGAAGTGATTAACACATAACTTCTCCCCATGATATCCATACATTATCTAGTAAAAAGTTAATGAGATTACTTAGACTTATCAGGTTGAAGTTGTCATCTTGATCTAACACCACATTCCCGTAACTAATTTACAAGGAAATGTGTAGCAGTTAGTGGGGAGAATTAACAATCAGATCTTGGGAGTTGAAGGGTTAAATGTATATAAGTTTAATATCTCTGAGGGTGTGGTAAAGGTGAATGAAACAGAAATTCTCCTTGTGTCATAAGTACAATATCAACCAGACAAGTGATGTAAGTTTTGAAAGATATCAATAAGGTGACTATTCGTTGATCCAAAACAAAAATTCTCCCAACTCATACTACCAGGTATAAGAATTGTATAGCAGACAGTAAGGAGAATTACTAATAAGATCTTTGGAATGAAAGGGTTAATTCGCCGTCAAATATTGAAGTTTTTCCTTGAGAAATTCCAAATCTGCGTTTTCGCGCAGACATGGATACGTTGCGTCATCTGTCACGTGAGTTTTTTCATTGGCGGGAAATTTGCACCGCCTGCGCTCCAAGTGCAGTCTCTTTTTTTTTTTTTTTTTTTTTTTTTTTGGGGGGGGGGAGCCCTGAGTGATCTTTGTAAAACACAAAAACGAGAACATAATCTGAATGTTATTTAAAAATAACTCCTTATCTGTTTTGTTTTCTTCAGGAAGGTGGCACCGCAAAGAACAGCTGTAAGTAACAGTTACCATTTACAAGAGCTTGCCGTTTGTATTTGAATTAATGATCCAGTGATCCACACATTGTTGTATTTGTTGGTTCGTATCAAATCAAAATTTATCTATTTCTTTCTCTTTGCATTTCACCCAAACAGAAGAAGACTCTTCCACCAAAGGTGCGTTTAGTATGTTTTAACCAGTTGGCATTAACAAAAAACCTCTGTAAATCTCACGCGCCAATTCATTAGGGGTCTGAGGACGAGTTTCGAAGGAGCTGTTAGTTCGAGTACAGAATCTGTGAGCAGCTTAACCATAGTAAAGCAAAGAAAAATGATAAAAACTACAGAAAAGAGTGAAAAAAAAGGAAATTCTTAAAAAAAAATGCTTGAAAAAAAACGGGATATCACACAGCTTATTAAATTTCACCGAGAATGAGATCGCAGAGTATGACGGGAAGGAAGAGAGTAACACTGTCGATTATACAACAGGTTACCTGTTCTCTGATTGGTTTTACCTTTTATGGCTAAGTATAAAATATATTTCGCAGTACTATTTTTCAAAATGGCCACCGGGTGATTTATTTAAGTCGTTGACAAAGAAAAATTGAAGTAAATTGATTGTAATCTTATGTTCAGTAAAGCGTGTAGAATTGTCCTGCAATATTCGCGTCGCCTTTAGCGAATAATTTTTAAAAGTATATACCATGATTTTTCCAACAGAAAGGAAACTTTGTAAACGTGGTGCGTAAAGCTCAAGCTGCGGCGTGGGAAGAGAAGTTCATGGCCATGAAGGCCAAGCAAAAGGAGTCTAATAAGGTAATTTTCTCTTGCCAACTATTTTCAGTGTTCTATTGGGTGAAGCAAATATAACTTTCATGAACGTGAGTTCCTTAGGCTTGCTTAGTATAAGATAATTTTTCATGCGATGGTGATATGGCGTTCGAAGGATTTTCCCAGGTCAACCGTCTTGTTGCTTATTCATTTCTTGTATATAGAAATAGAAATGCAGAATTCTTTCGAGGGTTTTCTTGTGGGTTCTGAAACGAACTTATCAGTCTTCTCTGTTTCAATTTCATCGCCTGGTTTATGGGATTGGTTACTAAAACTTACGCCGCAAAATTTCAGTGGTTATGCTACATCTCGAGTAGCGAGGCGAACTAACTGAATTTTACCCATTAATTTCGGGGATGATATTTCGAATGGAAGCTGTCGTTTTCAGCAGGATCGAAATACTACACCAACATCGATGTTTCGTTGCATTTTCGTTTCGTTTCAATTACTATCGACAACTGCGAATCATTGATGAGTTGTGACGTTTGAGTGAAGTGAATTAGTGTCAATAACATCCTTCAAATAAAGCAACGAAGAAGAAGAACCTTTCTGATGAAGGATTCTGTGATGGAATGTGGATCAGATGGAAATAAAAAAGGTTCGTTGAACGGGAATGAAAAAGCTCAGTGTTGAGCAATTCGATTTTAAAACCTTCATTTGCGATACGTGAATGTTGAGCAAATTCAACCAAACTTTTCCTCTGAAATCATGAACTGATCTCCAAATCTATCTAGCCCACAGCTGTTAACATTGAGAAATTCTGTTTAACAGATGAGCGAGGAACTCATGAGTAAAATGAACCGTGTCAAGCGCACAGACAGCCCTCTGCTTACTGGCCTTAAAAAGGACAAGAAAGACAAAAAGAAGGAAGAGAAGGAGGCTGCGCCCGCCTGGGCAAAGACCCAACTGAAGAAGGGAGGTAACAAGCCATGGGGTGACGATAAGAAGAAGGACGGAGAGAAGAAACCCGACTGGTCAGGAAGGGTGGCTCTCAAGAAGACAGAGAAGAAAGACGGAGGGGATCTTGGCGAGTCTAAGAGGCAGGACTGGCGAGATGGACTGAAGAAGGCCCCGAAAAGTCCTGGTGTAGACGGAGAAGCGGGTGATCCAGAGTGGAAAGGCGTCAGTTTGAAAACCACCGGAAGGCACGATGAAGATGATTAAACTTCAACTGGTCTAGGGTAGTTTTTTACTTAAACTTGATTAATGTAAGCAATTTTGCTCTAAAAGCCAGGTTTTTAGGCTCTTTTTTGGAATTTTTTTTTCTAAGCCCGTGGAATCTTTTCATTGTAAAGATGTTATAGTTGAGCCGGACCTTTAGAAGAAACCTCAAAATGAGTGCAGGAGTGCAACTAATTTTATTTGATGTTATGTGAAAACCCTCATACCTCCATAAAACTCTCCAGGCTCCTCCTCCACCTTGTGCAGAGCTGAGACATTTCTGAGAGACTAGGGTTGGGACAGTCAGAAAAGCTCCTTTTTCGTCAAGAATTTGAATTGGTTAAGTTCTAGAGTCTGCCCTTTTGATCAAGGTGTCATTGGCAATTAGACAGAAAACTGCCGATCTTGGTGAAACTGTAATGAGTCCTACTTTCAACCGTAAGCTTTCCTACACTTGCTTCCAATCATTTCTCAAATTAAATGGTCTCTAATCGAGCGCTGATTTCTCCCAGGCCTCTATGCCTCTTCTTATATGAATAATGTGGAGAGAAATAACTTCTAGAATAGTTAGAAAGTAAAGCAAGATCTGAACTTTATGGAGAAAAAAGGGTTTGAATCATTCTTTCAGCTTCCTTAATTAAGAAAAGTATCATTGTATTGTTATTAAATCCAACTCAGAATCGATAGTTGCTCGATTGATTACTACCAGGAAGAGGGCGAAAGGAAGATGAAATTATAAAATGCCACTGAAAATGCTACTCTAAAAGTTATGACCTGAGTTGTCTTAGATTGTTTAATCAACTATGTGTTTTCTATGTGGTTAGTTTGTTTGAAACAAGCATCATGAGAAAGTTTTAAAGTGTACTGTATCTTGTAATCGGGCTGTATTTTATAACAGAATCGTCGCCTTTGTATGGCATTTATTTTTTCTCTAATTCAATAAAGTTGTTTTTTCTAGTAATTCACCATTTTGTTTATTTTATTTTTTTCCGCATGTGGGCTTCTTGATTCTGGTTAATTTCTGTAAGGGCTCGGCGCGTTTTTTTTAGCAGCCAAAGTACTCTGTTGCGTGACCAATAAAAAGTAGGCCAGTTAACGGGAAAAGGAGGGGAAAAAACTGAAGGGGAAATGGGCATAGTTTCGTGACGGTCTTAATTTTCCCTTCCCAGCACTTTCAACTTAATTGCAAAACACAACCGTTTACTAAGCGGCGCAGGGGGAAAGGTGTCTTGATCTTTACAAAATTAGTTGAACGCATATTCGGGCTTTCATCCAAATTTAACCCATTTCCTTCAGGCGTACTCAGATTTTCCACATCTCAATATGGATAATTCGTCTCTTTCGCATTTGTTGTTTGATCTTGTCCCTCGTACACTGCACGCATTACGCGCTCTGCATGACAAGACTAAACAACGGCTGCGACAGAGACTCTCGTGCGTTTCGACAACTTACTTGGGAAATGAAAAGAAACCGAAAGTTCCGGCAGCTTTCTGTCACGCCCGCCAGAAACGAGATCTTGTAATAGTTAGTGAACAGCGACACTTTGTTACTTTATCTCGTCCTATTCTTAGGATCCAGAATGGGCCCGCTCGGCCAAAGAACTTAAGTCGACAGGTTCCCTCACTGGCAAACCAAATGAACATTTCGAAGCAAAACCGAAGACTAAGCCGAAGACTAAGCCGGAGCCCGAGTGGAAGACGGCTTCTTTACGAAAAAAGGAGGCCGATAAACCCACCAAGACGCAGTCGGAGTATTGGGAGGAGGCGCGGCCGGACTGGGCGAAAGGAAAGAACCCTGTCGATAAACCCAAGATCCCTGAAAAACCCAAACTCAAAGCGAAAGATTACTGGAAAGAAGCAAGACCCGAATGGAGCAAAGGAAAAAGCTCCGTCGCCAAACCTACTGCAGGAGATATTAAAAAGATAGAGGAGAAGAAGAAGTACGAGTATCCAAAACCTGACTGGGCAACTCGAGGGCGGAACAAAGATAAGGTGAAATACTTCTTCTTTAATCTAACATCAGTTTGCGTATTCTCCATTCTGTTCTTTGGACATTTCCAAAGGTGCTGACAAGGATATTATCTACTGCGATCTTTGCTCGAAAACTTTAAGGTTTAGTTTAAGTTGCACTTTAGAAATTTAAATGAACTAACCCGAACGTAATTAAGAAATCTACGAAAGGATTTGTTCGCTGTCAAGTAGTTCAAAGCTTCTTGTGAATTGTTTAGTAACTTGCTCTGATGCTGCAAACAAGATTACGTATCAACCACATCTTGCCAAATTTTTTAATACGTATAGACTGAAACGTTTTAACTGACACTTAGTCCTCAGTTTATCTTTGCTATATAAACATTTAAATGTGCTCTTAAATATTTTATATGATCTTCCAACTAGAAATGAAACTTTAAATCTTGTGAAAGTCAGGCCCTCGATATATTTCGCGCACTCTTTTAAAACTTAAACTTTCAGTACCTGAACTACGATAGAATATGTAATATTTAATTATCCGTCATTGTATTTTATTTAGATGCAGGCGTCAGACGAACAAGATGGCAACAAAGGTCTTCTTAAAGCCGAGTTGGAAAACATATTTGGAAAACCCAAACCGAAAGAGGCGGGTAGTCATCGAGTAGTGGTCAGTAATAAAAAGAACGACGTCGCTGATCTTCATCGTGCATATTGTTTATCACTATCCACGGCGGTTATTTTCTATGATCTTTAGGCCGAAGAAAAACGTAGTAGAAATTAGTAAAAATTGCATTCTTAATGTTTACTTCGCTTTCTTGAATAAAAACACGTTTTTCCGATTAACGCGAAAGTCACATGCTAAAAGTTAATGAGTTTGAGGACTTGATAAATTTACTAAAAAACGTACTCTCCAGTTGTTTTTGGCCACAATGCTTTCAGCTTACATCGTAAAATTGATTACAGTAACTGGAACGATTGAAATTCAGTCAATGTCAATGTCAATAAAAGTCGGTCAATGTTCTTTTATTTTCTAAAAACAAACAGAAAAGACGCCATTCCTCCGAGGGCATCGAGGAAAGTTATCGAGCAAGCATACGGTGAGAAAAAAAATCATTTTTTTTCTTAACGAGCAAGTCTCAATCTAGTTCTGCGCATTATAGTGAGGCGTACCAATGTAAGCGATCACAGATGAAAAAATAGAGAATGGCGTGGAAATTAAAGCCGGGCATTCGTTTTAAGGGTTCAACTTACGTCCGTATATGTGCAGTTTCACTTCTAAGTAGTATGTGTATGACTTCTACTCTGAGCAGGCAAGAAAGGATTAATTATCCTCTCTCGGAGCAAGCCATCATCGGGAGTTAAGGCCAAGTAAGCCTAAAACCGTCCTGACACTGGCTCTGTATTTTTACCTTTGATAGAAAATTTACAGACCATCGTCGCAGTCTGATAGTGAAAACAAAACATCGACCAACGTCCAATCCTGTTAAGCAGCTGTTGTCACGCGAGGATGTAAGAAGTGAGCTGTAAGGTGTGGATTGGAGTCTAAGAATGTCAGTATCTACGTTCCGTTTGTCTAAATTAGCGTGCAGACACGCGGTGAGAATTCATTCTCATCAAGTACCAAGTGGCTTAAAAGGGTGAATGAATCGGTCGGCTTCATCTGGTAAATTGCTCTTTTCCTTCCTCTTTCAAGGTTACATTTCAGGAAGTATAAGTATAGTTTACGTTTTAAAAATATTTTGGCATCAAAAAGGGAAGTCTAGAGCAAGTGACCTGGATTTTATAAATCTCGTAAATTGCCAACATTGTTCATAAATTTAATAACGACTAAAAGCGTTGGTTTTTATCTCGTCGAACTTATGTACAGATGATGTGTGGACGTCAATACTCTGAACCGTTTCATTACACTATATTTAATTGCTGCTGAGATCAAATCTGTTCATTCAAACTTTAAGTTAAGGGACGTGATTTATTTTGTTGCGTTGTATCATTGTAGTTAGAGCATGAGAGGATAAGACTGGTTAAAGATATGCGCCCAAGTTTCAGAACTCTGCAATGAAAGGATCAATTTGGATACGAAAATACGTAACAGGGAAAGAAATCAGTGGCACATTAGTATAAAATTTAAGAATGAACAAAAAATAAACAATTTTGTATCAATAAAACTACAACAATCAGAAAAAAAATGCTAGATGAGCAAAGAGTAAATAGATTAGTGAACAGACTTATTCCTGATGAGTGATTGCGGGTAGACATACCCGTAGAAACACGCAAATCTGAGTATAGTTTTTACTTACCCCAGCGAAAAATTTGTATTTCATTGATATCAAGTGAATATATTCTCTTGGTGATATTTAACACAATTCGTCAATATTGCAGTTACACTGAATCTCATTCATGTATAATGTGTATCGAATATGGGCCTTGTAATTCATGTATAATGCTTTATCGAATGTAGACCCTCAGTACAACTGTTATGGGATACTGATGTAAACATTTTTTCTGTCTAAAAACTATTTAAATGTTGTTTCCAAATAAAATTGGAAGTAAAATGAGACGCACTCATCTTGGTTCATCAAAATGTGGCTCGTGGTATTGTATACTATTCGCACTTGGACTTGCATTAGTTCACCTTTATACACTAAGAAAAAGAGAGATTGATTCATTATCCTCTGCTAACTTGCATGAAAGTTAGCGGCGTTTATATTCTTTGCGTTAAATTTTTTACAAGCGAAATTGTGTAAGCGAAACCTAGCTTGGCGTTAAATGACAGGTGGAATGTTGTAAGCTTTGTCTATACTCTGATATTTGTAACCTGACGCACTTAGCACAGCGGTTTTCTCATTGCATAACGAACGAAGTGAAGCTGCTACCTTGAGGCTGCCATTGTCTATATCACGTCCAAAGGTTTGCTTTGCTTCTTTGAATAATTACTGTTTGAATAATAATTGTTTTTCGGAAGCCTTGTTTAATGCACTATTAAATAAGTTACGACAAATTCGGAATCACAACGAAAGTGACTAGGGGTGCAACTTGGGTTTGATTGAGCGCACCTTCAGAAAACCAAATACAAAGGGGATATAGTTTGAGCGGAGTGGAACCCAAAGGAAGAGATGAGTCAGTGGTGTTTCATGAACAGATGGATAAAAACCGTGAACGGCGAGGCGAGCGAAAAAGGCGACACCTGGAGGCAACAGAGGAGATAGCCCAAATAAGAGCGAGATGGCAAGCAGTTTCTTCTGATGGACCTTTGATCCACTAGCACTGAAAAAGAATGAGGTAAGACAGACAACGACGATAAAGATCGGTGCTAACAATAATTTTATTACCTTGTTAAAAAACAATCAGCTTTCGATTTTTAATTGCTGGTGTAAACTGTAGATGAGCGCAGTCCGTTATATTTTATGATTATTCACACAGAAATATTTAAAAAGTTTAAAAAGTGAACAAAAAACATGAACAAGTTGCGACTAGGAGTTACTCTAAAGATTAGTCTAAATCGGATAAAGCTATGAAATTCTTGATTATCGCCTTAACTCCCAAGATCTTGTTGGTAATTCTCCTTAACATCTGCCATATAGTTCTTATGCTGTTAGTTTGGAGAATTTGGTATTGGATTAACTAATGATCTCCCAATAGATATTTTTCTGCATGATATTGTATTGATATTGTAAGGAGAAATTCTGTCTTGCTTACTCATGGGAGTTAAAGGGTTATAGTTTTCTAAAATTCCTTTAGAAATCCACACGAAGCTTCAGTTATGTAAGAAATTTCACCCGAAACGATTGCAGCGATCATCGAGTGGCAGTTTCTTGAATACCAGCGATCTTTAAGAGACCAGACTGTTGGTTCAAATTGACGTTGAAAAAAGGTTCAATTAGACAGCTATAGAAAGTAATTCCTATATTACTATGAAGCAGCTCTTCATTTTTAGTGTCTCTGTTCACATAATATAACATCTTTCTCTGACAGTGCCCTCTACCACAAATCTATCGAACACAGCATTTGCGAATATTTTACAATTATTATCCACAAAATTGTATTTTTTCTCTAGCTCTTTCTTCACATAGAGATACCAAATCAAATCTTTCATTGTTCCTTTGCAATCGCCACGTTTTATTTCCTCTACTGGAGTGTTTCTGAGGGATTCTTCGTTATAATCTCTAACCACGTCATACTTACGGTTCCTTTGAAGGAGGAGGTGTTTATTGTTTCGCTCAATGGTCCACCACCAAGAACGTGAAGCTATTAAGACAAACTGATGGCTCAAAACAAGCTGGGTAAGTTGCCAGTCCCTCAGAGGTGTTTTATAAAGCTCCATTTGTCGTAGTTCCTCGGAGTAGTCAATCCCTTCATGTCCTCTCATTCCCTCTACGAGGGAACCATGACTAAGGTGATAATATTTCGATCCTGTGTAGAAGACTAGTTCCCCGCTCCAATTTTCACGGTTATTTGTCTCTTTGCTTTCACATTTCGACATTTTACAAAGCCTGCGGATATAAATCGATTTAAATCGAAATTAAACAACCATTTGAAAGGTCTTTTTTTATACTTGGATGATTGCTAAAAGACAAAAGAAGATTCCTACTCTATTGTCCAAGATTAATCAGAGACAGAGGGTTATGAGCTATGTAAGCAGGGCTTAAGTTCAAGTACTTTTCAAAAGATAAGGAAGATGATGGGAACATTGTTTAAATTAAGGACGCACTTCAAGGGGTTGCAGATTTGGATTGTGCATACATCCTCCTTTAAAACGTTTAAATACCAGCAACTAGAATCTTGTAGGGCATATTTTTTACCTTCAAAACAAACGATTTGCTCCAAGCTGTATAAGCCAGTTATCTGTTTAAAAGACAATTTGACGCTCTAACATTCCCAGGAAAGCATAATTTTCTTCTATAATAGGTCACAATTATCTAATAAACTTGTTATCCAGGCCCGTGCTACGTATATTGTTTCCGTAACTGGAGGAGGATTGTTCACAGGTGATCTGGTAACACGTAGACGTTACATTCATTAACCCTTAATTAACTCCCGAAAGTGATCAACATGAAACTTCTCCCTACAGTATCCTTACATTATTCAGGAAACAGCTCATGAGAATATTCAAACTTATCAGGAAGAAGTTGTTATCTTGATCTAACACCAAATTCTCGTAATTAATTTACAAGTAAATGTGTAACAGCTAGAGGGAAGAATTAACAATCAGATCTTGGGAGTTAAAGGGTTAAAGCAAATGCATTTATTTCTGTGCAATCGCATTCGATGAATCGCATTTTCTACATGGAACAATCTGAGGAACGGCAATATGACACACCCGTTGGGCCGGGATAAGTGTCCGAAATTAAAGAACGTAATGAAAGAAGGATTTCATAGTAACCAATAGCTCTTACAGAGTTAGAGAATCAATAGAAGGAATGTACTGTATAGTATAAAGGAAATTAATATCTAACTGAAGTCACAAACACATCACGAAGCTTTATAAGATCTAACTATTGTCGTAAACACATTAAGATGAAAGTAACTAGCGAAATCACGACTTCTTCAAGACCTGTGCAGGAGTCAGAATCCTTTTTTTCAAAATCATCCATGCCACAGTTTGGAGACAATTGACCAGAAGAACTAATCAACAATACAATTCTTGCGAGTATAGTGGAATTGTATCGATAGAATGGAATCACTTTCTCAAAATAAATTGAACAGCTAGTACATGCATGAGCGGGAAGTTACTGCTTTCTTCGCAAGGAAACGAATTTTTCTCGTCATATGTAATTTTTTCTCTTTAATGGCAAAATTTCATTAGCCTCTAGAGACGGTCGATTCTTTGTTAATTAAATATAATTTTTACGCACATAAGTTTTCGCAAATTGAAGAAAACACATACAAAAGAATGTGCTTCGTTCAGAGGATATAGCTTTTGTGGCTTCTTCACAAACAAAACAAATCGCGCAAGATAAGGAATATAGGGATCCCCTCTAGATAAAGGCAATAATTAGGATGATAAAATCCCATTTAAGGGATGGTCCATCGTCCCTGAGACAGGGGCATTCTTCATTCTGTCTCCTATAAGGAGACAGCAAGTTTTTCAGCGTCACGGATAACGTAATTCAACAAAGACAATCTTGCACTGATTGATGAGCAAAGTGGTTGCGGCTTCGAAAGTTTCCATTTTAATCAGCAGTTGTCTTGTCACTTGAACCTGTTTAACAGAAATGAGAATGAAGTATGTTTACGCTGAAAACAAGCTCCGTCTTGCAAGCACGGCTGTATTGAAATTGTAGTTTGATTGTTTTGGTTTAACCGTTGCATCTATAGACAAATTTCTTGCTTTTAGGTCATCTGTTTAGTATTCGGTCTTCGGTTCAAAGGAATACAATCTTCCGCTTTTGAAGGTTATCAAATGTTTCCAGACAACATAATAACGTAATTTGTACTCATCTTCACACAGTAACCCTTCCCTGCGGAAGAAAAGTTTTCAAAATAATTGCGAGTGCGCTACCTGTAATCGTTTGATTGTACATTGAAGGACGTGAGAAGAAGGAAAAAACGGACGTGTCTGTTGATGTGACATGCCAAGCTAATCCTTGGAATCTTTGTTTTATATGAACCATTTGTAGAAATAGATATCGATCCCTCGGTGTTTTTGGAAGCAATTGGAGGCTCTGACGTAATGGGCCGATTGTACATAATTCTCTCATAAGATCAGTTTAAGATCACAGACGGCTTGGATCTTACGTCTTCATCAACCGGATTCGTTGGAGTTGGTCCGGATTTCAACACGAATCTAGAACTTAATAGTCATGCAAAGGCTTCTTTTAAATTTTAAAAGGAAGATTATGTGCGCAAGTGATATCGTACACAAGAAAGAAACCCTTTTGTGAAGCGAGTCATCATGCGCGCATCACTCTGTTTGCCTGATGAGGGTCTCATGGGGTGATGGCTTTTACGACCAACTATTACAATTTTGGCCATTCAACAGAAATTTTTTAACAGTTGACTTTTTTCACGACTATCGGCTAAAATTTGGCAATTTTTACGCCTACCGGCTAAATGTTTTGGCCGTTTTACGGCGATCGGTTAACCTCATTGAGAACTACTTTGTTTGCATTAAAAACCGAGAGGTAATAGGAGCCTAGTGAAAATTTCCATTGATGACAACAGAAGCAAGGGATTTTTTTTTACCTTAAACCATTTCCGCTTTCGATTCGTGTCATGAAATTTTTTTATATACCCTTTCATTTTATATTTACTGCAGAGCTATGGTTTCAATGTTTCCAGCTACAGGCTGCATTGCACGTAATTCCCGGCAAATGTTCTACAAAAAACGCTGCTCGAGGAGCTGCTAAATTGAGTATTGGCTGTGTCTGACTCTCCTGCTTAAATTTTTCATTTTGGAAAGTGCATTTATTGACTTCATTTATTCCTTTTCTAGCTCAAACGGTCGATATCTGAACTTGGTTGTACCTTTTGTGTCTGCTCTATGCGTGTTATTTCAATCTTCAAACGTATAATGGAATTGTAAGTATTTGCTTCATTCGCGAGCCATCATGAACCACGTTCTAAAATCACACAACCGCATAGTGACTTAGTTACACAAACATGGACCATTAACCGGCACTTAATGATACAAACTTTGCTATTAGTGGCACACTTTACATCCAACACAATTAAATTATATGTTAGTACCTTGCTAAAGTCTGATTGTAGAAGCAGATAGATTTGATATCGTGATATCTGTAAAGTTCTGTGACCCCACCGGATTTCTCGGGAACTAGCGACGACAAGAGCTCGACAATATCCGCCTGACTTGATCTTAACTTCAAGGAAAATCTTACGAAGTAGTTCAAATTGTCAAATTAGAAAGTACAATTTTGCCAGCCTTGAATATGATATATACCACACAGTGACTAATACAGCATGAGGACGTAAAGGTACTTTACGTTGAAGATGAAAAGTTAGATGGTCAAACGTAAATCAAGGATCTCCGCATGCAGAAATTTTTTTTGGGATCACTTTCTGAAGGAGCTTAGAAACCAGGCTCAACTCAGTAGCCAAGCCTACTGAATTTGTGCCCAAGCCTTTTCTTGCTTGCGTGACCTTTTTTGTCAAATTAGAATACAAGGAACTTCGGCGAGTAGTAAACACAAGCTCAAATTTTTAAAGCAGCAAAGAGAAAAACGTTTTGAGACTGGAAGGTAAGTAAGTAAGTATTAGTGTTTCCTTTTGTAATTTTACAACGTAAATTGTCAAATCAATAACTCGAAAAGCTTACAGCTAAAATTTAACTCGTTATTAATAACCTTATACTTTCTTGATCTGATATCTCAATTAGCGATAACACCAGAAATAATTTGCTTTTTTGGTATATACTATATGTATACCTAACATGTTGAAGTACGTTGTCATGAAATAATGCACTTAGCAACAATTAATATGATTACACAAAGCTGAGTCAATGTTTAAATTGTTCCCTGGACTGCCTGGACATCTGAGGCAACTGATAATGCATTTTGGGAGTGGTAGGGATTCTTACTTCATAGTGGCTATGGCTGTACCTGTCCTTGAATTTGCCCTATTGTTTGTAATAGATTTTCCATGCATTGTCTGTTATTTTTTTTCAGGAAATTTTAGTCTGAAAGAAGAAAATTCTTTTACAGAAGAATCCTTTTCCTGTAACGTTTACAACTGCTGCTTACGTTTGCCATATTTCTGATATTTTTATCATAACAGAATTTTTCACAAAAATTATTTGACATTGAATTCTTATACAAATACTGCAAGGTCAAGCCTGCCCACCAACCCATCAAGATGGTGTTGAAAACTGTAGTAAGGTCTATTGAATATAGTTAAAGCACTGAATTTCACTCCATGACTTACTACTACAAAATATGGGGCTTTTTTATGATTAGGTACAAAACAAAACAAAAATGCGTTCTTGGCTCATTTGGATCAAGCCACCTAATATAATTGACAAAGATTATTTGACATTGGATTCTCATACAAATACTGCAAGGTCATGCCTGCCTACCAACCCATCAAGGTGGTGTTGATAACTGCAGTAAGGTCTATTGAATATAGTTGGAGTACTGAATTTCACTTTATGACTTACAATTACAGAATATGGGGTTTTTTTATGATTAGGTACAAAACAAAACAAAAAAAAGCTGTCTTGGCTCATTTGGATCAAGCCACCTGATATAATGCAATCAATGTCTTGTTTTCTGTATTGTGAGTCATTGCTCAGTTGGAATTGATATTTAAATCTAAATTATAATCATTTAAATCCAACTGAATGTATTTCTTTTATTACTTTTCCACTAACTGCCAAACCAGTAAGCCTTGAGGCATTAAACTGTGAGGACTTTAAAAAGGGCCCTATATTGTTTACACATAGCTGCTTTGGGGGAGGGGAGTGGTAAAGTTTCAAATTTGGTTAAGAGTATGTAACACAATAATAATAATGATAATAATGTTAATAATAATAATAATTCATTTTTTCCATCCTTTGTTGCAAATGCATCTGACCCAGAGTCATTATTGGAACATACCAGAATAGCCTTTTTATTAATGCAAGGCCTCAGTGGTGCACAGATATGATATGAAAATAATTTTTGTGTGAGGCATCAGTCAATTTAGGAATTGCCAAGTGTAAAATTTCAAGTCAATATGGTCCAGAAACTACTCATTTTTGTAGAGGGTGGAGCTGGGAGGGGTGGAGGGGTCGAAATTATTAGGTTTGCGTACCGTTTTCACTCTTTGCACCCTGAGCACTCATACACGCACACTTCAGATGGATGCTCAACACAACAGCGTCAAAAAATAATCAAGCAAATGACTAAGAAGTGCAAAGCTTCCACGGTTAATATAAATTTACCGCTATAAAGAGTGAAAAGGCCTTACAGATTTTACACGTAGCTTCTTTAAAGGTACAACTTCCCAGGACATTCTAACAAGATTATCAAGTTGTCAAATAAGTATTTTCATATGATTGATACCAATTGCTTTATTAAGTCGAAATAAACTTAATGTCAAGAATAAATAAGCGGATTACTACACTTACGACGAATTTTGTGGTCAGTTAAAAAAAGTACTTGGTTCAGTTACGTAGTTCACCGAAAGGTTAATTTTTTTTGCCTGCTAGGATTTCTTTTAACATTGAATACATTTTCAAGACCTGTACTCGACGAGGTGCACTTCTTGCGAAAGGCAGAAGATTCGTATTTGAACGGAGCGCAGCGAGATAAGGTAATATTCTTTCACGCGAAAATGAAAAAAAAATAGGGTTAATAGATAACTTCCCATTTGCTTTTTCTCGCGCAAGTAACAAAAATGTTCCCTTCCCTGTCCCCATCCAATCGCACTTCAACCAGTCGGGGGAGGTGAGTATAAAATTGTAAACAAATCATCAGAAGGCTTGGTTACCCAATTGAGCCTGGTATCTAAGCTCCTTCAGAAAGTGATCCCAAAAAAAATTTCTGCTCTCCGCATTGGAACTATATGCAAATTACCCCGCCAGCATTAAGAGCCTTTGCGCGTGACATTCAACTTCCAATCTCGTTCCAGTGGGGTGGAAAGAATAGAGAATTTGGGAATGTCACCAAAAGTAGATTGGAGGCATTTTGTTGGGGAATGGTAAATGGAATCTGGAAGGGAAAATGCAAAATACAAATAAGTTATATACATCTTCGCAAAATTGTTAGTTAGATAATGATATGAATAACCCTTATGAGGGAGGGGGGGTAGGGGGGTAGCTGTGATGGTTGACGGTTCTTATTTTTCGATTTTGAAAGTTGACGGTAAATTTTTAAGGCCAATAAAAATAAGTGAGTAGTATATGAATTATATCAAGTATTGTACATAACAAGAAAAATAATGGTAATCATAGAGATAGTATCCATTTTAATATAGAAGTCTAGAGTCTGCCCTTTCGCTGTAATGTGTGGATTGGAGTTCAAAATTTTCGACTCCTTTTTGACGTCAGTATCGACGTTCCGTTTGTCTAAATTAGCCTGCAGACACAGGTTGAGAAGTCATTCTCATCGATTACCAAGTGGCTTAAAAGGGTGAATTAATTGGTCTGCTTTATCTGGTAAATTGTTCATTTCCTTCGTCTTTCAAGGTTACATTTCAGGAAATATAAGTATACTTTCCGTTTGAAAAATATTTTAGCATCAAAAAGAGTGGTACTATTTCAAAAACGAGTGCGAGGGTTTCATCAGGGTTTCCAAACACGAGAAAACTGATGAAAGCACGAGGCTGCAGGCCGAGTGTTTTTATTGTTTTCGAGTGTTGAAACCTGATGCACGAGTTTTAAAAAAAATCGCTTCTTAATCACGCCTCAGGAATAAAAGAAAATGAAAATATTCACGAGTTTTTCACATGTTGTCAATCAATCACATGTTTTCATTCAAATTAAGAAAGGAGTTCACTACAGTATGATGCTTTATCACACTCATAAAGTTTGATAATATATGAAACTCATGGATAGCGCGTCATTGCAGTGTTTCACCAGGGTTTCAGACAACATGCACGTGACGAAATTGGCGTGTCTCGGTTGGATGATCACCTTATGAATAATTAACTAATGAGTTTGAGAAGTCTGGAGTTAGTGACCTAGATGCTATAAATCTCTTAAATTGCCAACATTGTTCATAAATCTTATAACGACTACAAGCGTTGGTTTTTATTTCGTTGAACTTATGTACAGATGATAATAAGTGGACGTCAATATTCTGAACCATTTACTACACTATATTTAATTGCTGCTGAGATCAAATCTGTTTATTCAAACTTTAAATTAACTGTGATTTATTTTGTTGCACTGTATCATTGTAGTTAGAGCATGAGAGGATAAGACTGGTTAAAGACGTATGTCTAAGTTTCAGAACCCCGCAACGAAAGGAACAATTAAGAAACGAAAATACGTAACAGCGAATGAAATTAGTGGCACATTAGAATACTAAAGGGACATAGCGAGGTGGAACCCAAAGGGAGAATTGAGTCAGTGGTGTTTCATGAACAGATGGATAAAAATCGTGAATGACGAGGCGAGCGAAGCCAGCACGAGTCAGCATCATCATTTTTAACTTTGAATAGAAAATCCAAGTACTAGCAAGTCGAATCTTATTGAGTATATTTTTTTTACCAGCAAAGTTCGATTTGCTCTAAACTGTATAAACCGGCTGCCTGTCTAAAAGACATTTTGACGCTCTAATATTCCCAGGAAAGCATAATTTTCTTCTATGATAAGTCACAATCATCAAATAAACTTGTACTCAAGGCCCGTGCTAAACAAGTTGTTTCCGTAATTGGAAGAGAATGGTTCACAGGTAATCTTGTAACTCGTAGATAGACGTGGACATTTATTTTCAAAAGCAAATGCATTTATTTCTGTACGATCGCATTCGGTGAATCGCATTTTCTTTCACATGGTACATTCAGAGGAAGGGCAATATGACACACCTGTGTGGTCGGAGTAAGTGTCCGTAGTTGAAGAAAGTGATGAAAGAAGGATTTTATAATAACTAATAGCTCTTACAGAGGTAGAGAATCAACGAGAGGAATGTACTATCTAGTATAGAGAAAATTAATATAACTGAAGAAACACATCACGAAGCTTACAAGATCTAACAGATGTCGTAAACATATCAAGATGTTTTGGAAGATCTGTTTGAAATAACCAGCGCAATCAGGACTTCTTCTAGACCTGAGCGGCAGTCAGAATCCTTTTTTTCAAAATCACTCATGCTATAGTTTGGAGGCAATTGACCATAAGAAATGATCAAAAATATAATTCACGGATAACACAGTTCAACAAAGACAATCATGTACAGATTGATGAGTAAAATGGTTGCGGCTTCGAAAGTTTCCATTTTAATCAGTAGATGTTTTGTCACTTGAACCTGTTTAACAGAGATGAGAATGAAGTATGTTGCTGCTGAAAACAAGCTCCGTCTTGCCAACGCGGCTGTATTGATATTGTGGTTTGATTGTTTTGGTTTAATCTTTGCATCTAAAGACAAATTTCGGAGCTCAGAGGATTGAGGAACCAGTCTTCGGTTCAAAGAAATTTATAATAAAGTTCGGATATAACGCGTGCTGTCATTGGTTGAAAGAGCGTGCTCTATGAGAGTTAAGAGCATAGAGCTGAGCTAAAGCTGTCAAGCCATCTGGCAAATTGTGCAAAAGGTCAGACCTTTTCCGGGACTTCTCTCTAGCATTTTTTTCGTTAATTGAAAGTGAAATTTCGGAGCAAGCAAGTCGGCAAGTAGCAACAGAAGAACCAAACAAAGCTTTGTGAAAATGCCAGGCGCCGTTATTTATTATAAATGTTAGCCGTAAAAGCCATCATCCCATGAGACCCTCAATGAGGCAAACATGCAGACTGATGCGCGCATGATGACTCCTTTCACAAACGGGTTCCTTTCGTGTGTACGATATCACCTGCACACAAAGTCTTCCTTTAGAAGAAGCCTTTGGAAGACTATCAATTCAATCTTCAAATTTGTAAAGGAATTCTAAGCATTTGCTTCATTCACGAGCCATCATGAACCACGTTCTAAAATCACACAACCGCATACTTAGGTTACTTATGCCCCATTCACACCAAAGCTTAAACATGTTTAAAAGTTGTTTTGTTAAACACAGTTTAATTTTTTTTTTCTTCATAGAAACTATTTAACCGAATATTTTTTACTTGAATGTAGCACATTGGAAATGCAAGTTAGCAAGTACTTGAATCCAATGGAAAATCAAGTTTTTCAGTTCTCTGTTTATAATTTTCATTCAATGAAAACCAGTTTAACAAAACATGTTTTGCTGGTGTGAATGGGGTATTAGTTACACAAACACGAACCATTAACCATTTAATGATACAACCTCTGCTATCAGGCCTGCTCTGCTATTGAAGGTACACTTTATATCCGACAGAATTAAATATGTGTTACTACCTGGCTGAAGTCTGATTGTAGAGGCAGATGGATTTGATATCTGTGAAATTCTGTGACCCAACTCGATTTCTCGGGAACTAGCGACGGCGAGAGCTCGATAATATCCGCCTGACTTGATCTTGACTTCAAGGAAAATGTTAAGAAGCAGTTCAAATTATCAAATTAGACAGAACAACTTTCCCAGCCTTGAATATGATATATACCAAACAATGACTAATATAGCACGAGGACATAAAAGTAACATATGTTAAAGATGAAGAGTTAGATCGCCAAACGTCAATCTAGGATTTCCGCGTTGCAACTATGCAAATTACCCCGCTGGCATTAAGAGCCTTTGCGCATGACATTCAACTTCCAATCTCGTACCAGTGAGGTGGAAAGAAAAGAAACTCTGGGAATGTCACCAGAAAGAGGATGGAGGCATTTTGCATAGGGAATAGTAAGTGGAATCTGGAAACGAAAATGCAAAATAAAAATAAGTTATATCCATCTTCGCAAAATTGTGAGTAAAGAGAGAAAATGTTAAAATATTTTTTTTCAAGGAACATCATTCCATGTTGTTTCGAATAAAATTTGATAGAAACAGTTTGTCAGAAAAAAAGGTGTCACTGTGACTGAGGATCATTGTTTAATTGTACTGAGTTAACGGAGTTAGATGATGAGGAAGGGAAGGGGGATGTGGGTAGCTGTGACGGTTGACGGTTCTTATTTTTCGATTTTGAAAGTAGACGGTTCATTATTGAGGTCCTTGACGGTCGGCGGTCAAATTTCAGGGCCTTTGACGGTTGACGGTCATAAGGAAATTTATTTCTATGAGCCATAATATATGTTAAGGCGTTCTGTCTTTTTTCAGTAATGAATAATGACTGTTACGGTAGTGCCTTACACATTTTTACGATCAATCAGTCAATCATTTTATTTAGTGATGCAGGTTACAAAAGTGACAGCCATGAGGCTGATGTGGACCTACAATTAAAGGGATTCTCTTTCATTGGATTGCTACGTTAATTTTTTGCGCTTTTTGACAAATCTCTTTCATTGGCTTGTTACGTTAATATCTCACTTTTAGGATTCTCCTTCATTCGAATACAAGATATCTATCTCGTGCGCTTTTAGGATTCTAAATTTCATCGGATTGTTACGTCTGACTCAGTACCACCCGCACTTTTAGGATTCCCTTTTATTATAGTGTTACGTTGTTATCTCGCGGGCTTTCAGGATTCTCTCTCACGGGATTGTTACCTTACTTTCTTGCACATTTTTAGAATTCTCTTTTATTTGATTGTATCTCGCACTTTTGATATTCTCTTTCTTTTAATTGTTTCGTTAGTCCGTTAGTACCTCATGCATTAGTCCTTCGCCTATTTTAAGCATATTAAACAAAGATCAAAGACAAAAGCGTCTTTGATCCCAAGGGAATAATTTAATGATTCCCTCGAAAGATGATGGCGAAAACTCTTGATAAGAAATTTCACGATAGCTTTTAAGACACTCGAGTAAGCGTGATCTCAGTCGTAATTTTGTCGAAAGAATGTTGTGTAAAGGCGTGTACAAAGACAAGTTATGTTAGAGGCGAAAAGCAGTGAAAATGACGATAGACTGAGCATCTTTTTGTAAGACTAGTTTACCATTCTAAAGTTTCTAAAACTGTTGTTAACAAGCGGCTAAAGTAGAGAGAAATTGTTTGACGGTTGATGTTGAATATTTAAGCCCTTTGACGGCTGACTCATGAACCTCATTGGGACCCCCCCTATACAGCCAGACCGGATTACAGGTTTTCTTCAATCAAATTTTCCCTTTCAGATCAAATCGTTTTTCACCTTTGTGATTTTTTCTCCGTACCTTCCGAGGCCAATACAAATAAGTGAGTAATATACGAATCATATCAAGTATTGTAAACAACAACAAAAATAATGGTAAGAAGAAAGATTGTACCCATTTTAATAAAGAAGTCTAGAGTCTGCCCTTTCGATCAAGGTGGCATTGACAACTGGACAGAAAACTCCCGATCTTGGTGAAACGGTAATGATTCCCAATTTTCGCCGTCACCTTTCCTACACTTTCTTCCAATCATTTCTCAAATTAAATGGTCACCTAAAGAGCGCTGATTTATCCCAGCCCTCTATGCTTCTTCTTACTGGGATAATGTGGAGAGAAATAACTCCTAGACTACTTTAAAGGCTTAGAAGATCGAGCAAGATCTAAACTCTATAGAGATAAAGGGTTTGAACTATTTTGTCAGCTTCCTTAATTAAGAAAATTCATATAAAACTTTTATTAAATCCAAATCGGTAGCTGCTACTAGGAAGAGGACAAAGGGAACATGAAATTACAAAATGCTGGCGAAAATGCTATTCTAAAAGTTACGACCTGAGTTGCCTTAGATTGTTAAATCAACTAAATGTTTTTATGTGTTTAGTTTGGGTTTGAACTTTTCTTTCAGCTTTCTTAGGTAAGAAAATTATAAACTGCATCTTGTTCATACTGTTCTTAATACCTTTTTAAGGGTGCTGACGAGGAGAATTTGTTGAACAACTATAAAAGAGCTTCTTTGGTGATGATCATTTTCTCTACCGCCCTCTTGACTGTAATGTGTTACTATTGTAAGGAGAAATTAGATGCTATTCACTCTCATTCGTAAATATTTATTCATTGCCACCTTTGCTCGAAAACGTTAGGATTTTGTTTATGTCGCACCTATGATTTTCAATGAACTAACCCGAACGTAACTAGGAAATCTGGATCTGTTCGCTGTCAATTAGTCTAAAGCTTCTTGTTAGATGTTTATGCAACTTGCTCTGATGCTGCAAACAAGATTAAGCATCGACCCGGCATATCTTACCAAATTTTTTAATATGTATAGAATGAAACGTTTCAACTGTCACTCAGTTCTCGGTGTATCTTTGCTATATAAATATTTAAATGTGCTCTTAAAAATTTTATATGATCTTCCAACCAAAGACGGAGCTTTAAATCTTGTAAAAGTCAGGCCCTCGATATATTTCAATCTCTTTTAAAACTCAAACGTTCAGTACCTGAACTGTAGCCAGCCTTGATAGATTTTGTAAAATTTTAATTATCCGTTATTGTATTTTTTGTAAATGCAGGCGTCAGAGGAACAAGATGTCAACAAAGATCTTCTTAAAGCCTGGAGGCAACAGAGGAGATAGCTCAAATAAGAGCTAGATGGCAAGTAGTTTCTACTGATGGACTTTTGATCCACTATTGAAAAAGAATGAGGCACGACAGACAACGACGATAAAGATCGCTACTAACAATTATTTTATTACCTTGTTAAAAAACAATCAGCTATTGATTTTGAATGGCTGGTGTAAACCATAGATGAGCACAGTCAGTTGTATTTTGATGATTAGTTACACAGAAACATGAAAAAGTTAAAACGTGAACAAAAAACATGAATGAGCTGCGACCAGGAATTACTCTAAAGATTGGTCCAAAAACGGACAAAGCTATGAAATTCTTGATTATCCCCTTAACTCCCAAGATCTTGTTGGTAATTCTCCTTAACATCTGCCAAATAGTTCGTGTGATGATAGTTTGGAGAATTTGGTATTGGATCAGTATTATTCGCATCACATATCTGCTTGGTATTGAATTGATATTGTAAGGAGAAATTCTCTCTTGGTTACTCATGGGAGTTAAAGGGTTATGGGTTTCTAAAATATTTGTAAAAATTCATCCAAAGCGTAAGAAATCTCGCCCGAAACGATTGCAGCGATTATCGAGTGGCAGTTGCTTGGATACCAGCGATCTTTAAGAGACCAGACTGTTGGTTCTAATTGACGTCGAAAAAAAGTTCAGTCAAACAGCTATAGAAAATAATTCCTACATGACTTTAAAGTAGCTCTTCATTTGAAGTGTCACTGTTCAAAAAATATAGCATGTTCTTTTGACCGTGCGCTTTATCACAAATTCATTTAAAACACCGTTTGCGAATATTTTACAACTACTAAGCACGAAATCGTATTTAGTCTTTAGCTCTGCCTTGCGATGGAGAAACTCAATAAAATCGTTCATTGTTCCTTTACAATTACCACATTTTATTTCGTTTACTGGAGTGTTTCTGGGGAATCCTTCGTAACATTCTCTGACCACTTTATACTTACGGTTCCTTTGAAGGAGAAGGTTTTCATTTTTTCGCTCAATGGTCCACCACCAAGAACGTGATCTTATAACTGATTGCTCCAAACAAGCTGGGTACGTTGCCAGTCACTCAGAGGTGTTTTTTAAAGTTCCATTTGTCGTAGTTCCTCAAAGTCGTCAATGCCTTAATGTTCGCTCATTGCTCTTTGAGGGAGTCATGACTAAGGTGATAATATTTTGATCCTGTGTAGAAGACTAGTCCCCTGGTCCAACTTCCACGGTTAGCTGTCTTTTTGCTTGAAGATTTCGACATTCACAAAGCCTGCGGACATAAATCGAAACTTAGCAAAATTTAAAGTTGTATGACATTTGAAAGATTTGTTTCTATAGTTGGATGATCACTATAAGACAAAAAAGAATTCCTACTCTATTGTCCAAGATTATTCAGAGACAGAGGGTCATGAGCTATGTAAAGCAAAGCTTAGGTTCAAATTCTCTTCAAAGGAGAAGATAATGGAAACAATGTTTAAATTGAAGACGAATTTCAAGGGTCGCAGATTTTGATTGTGCATACATCCACCTTAAAAACGTTTTGGAGTTTAACAGAAGTCTGGTCAGTCCAAATTTTGATATTACTAAACGATAAATCGTTGGAGAAGTTAACTCACAAGAAAAAGAAGAAAACACATACAAAGGAATATGCTCCGTTCTGAGGATATAGCTTTTGTGGCTTCTTCACAAACAAAGCAAATCGTGAAAAATAAGGAATATAGGGATCCCCTCTAGATAAAGGCAATAATTAGGATGATAAAATCCCATTTAAGGGATGGCCCATCTTCCCTGAGACAGGGGCATTCTTCATTCTGTCTCCTTTTAGGAGACAGCAAGTTTTTGTCACGGATAACGTAATTCAACAAAGACAATCATGCACAGGTTGAAGAGTAAAGCGGTTGCGGCAGCGAAAGTTTCAAAGTTAATAGGGATTCCGCTAAAAACAAGCTCCGTCTTCCAAGCGTAGCTGCATTGATATTGTAGTCTGATTTGGTTTAACCGTTGCATCTATAGACAACATTGCCTGCTTTCAAGTCATCTGTTTAATATTCGGTCTTCGGTTCAAAGGAATATAATCTTCCGCTTTTGAAGGTTACCAAATGTTTCCAGACAACAATATTTGTAATTTGCACTCATGTTCACACAGAAACCCTTCCCTGCGGGAGAAAAGTTTTCAAAATAATTGCGAGTGTGCTACCTGTAATCGTTTGAATGTACATTGACGGACGTGAGAAGAAAAAAAAAACGGACGTGTCTATTGATGTGACATACCAAGCTAATCCTTGGAATCTTTGTTTTATATGAACCATTTGTAGAAATAGATACCGAACCCTTAGTGTTTTTGGAGGCAATTGGACACTCTGATGTAATGGGCCGATTGTACATAATTCTCTCATAAGATCAGTTTAAGATCACAGACGACTTGGATCTTACGTCTTCATCAAACGGATTCGTTGGAGTTGCTCTGGGTTTCAGCACGAATCAAGAGCTTAATAGTCTTCCAATGCCTTCTTTTAAATTTTAGGAAGAAAGATTTTGTGCGCAGGCGATATTGTACACAAGAAAGGAACCCGTTTGTGAAGCGAGTCACCATGAGCGCATCACTCTGTTTGCCTCATGGGGGGTCTAATGGGGTGATGGCTTTTACGACCAACTATTACAATTTTGGCCATTCAACAGAAATTTTTTAACAGTCGACTTTTTTCACGACCATCGGTTAAAATTTGGCAATTTTTACGCCTACGGGCTAAATGTTTGGCCGTCTTACGGCGATCGGTTAACCTCATTGAGAAGTACTTTGTTTGCATTAAAAACCGAGAGGTAACAGGAGCTTAGTGAATTCTTAAAAAATTTCCATTGATGACAACAGAAGCAAGGGACTTTTTTTTACCTAAAACCATTTCCGCTTTCGGTTCGTGTCATAAAATTTTGTTAAATACCTTGTCATTTTATATTTACTGCAGAGCTATGGTTCAATTTTTCCAGCTACAGGCTGCATTACACGTAATTCCCGGCCAATGTTCTACTAGATACTCTGCTTGAGGAGCAATTGAGTATTGGCTGTGTCTGACTCTCCTGCTTAATTTTTCATTTTGGAAAGTGCATTTATGGACTTCAGACTGGGCTATTATTAAGGATAACACTATTTATTCCTTTTCTAGCTCAAACGGTCGATATCTGAACTTGGTTGCACCTTTTGTGTCTGCTCTATGCGTGTTATTTCAATCTTCAAACGTGTAATGGAATTGTAAGTATTTGCTTCATTCGCGAGCCATCATGAACCACGTTCTAAAATCACACAACCGCATAGTGACTTAGTTACACAAACATGGACCATTAACCGGTACTTAATGATACAAACTTTGCTATTAATGGCACATTTTATATCCGATACAATTAAATCATTTGTTAGTACCTTGCTGAAGTCTGATTGTAGCAGCAGATGGATTTGATATCGTGATATCTGTAAAGTTCTGTGACCCAACCGGATTTCTCGGGAACTAGCGACGACAAGAGCTCGATAATTTCCGCCTGACTTGATCTTAACTTCAAGGAAAATCTTACGAAGTAGTTCAAATTGTCAAATTAGAAAGTACAATTTTGCCATCCTTGAATATGATATATACCACACAGTGACTAATACAGCATAAGGACGTAAAGGTACTTTACGTTAAAGAGGAAAAGTTAGATGGTCAAACGCCAATCAAGGATTTCCGAATTGCGGTTATATGCAAATTACCCCGCCAGCATTAAGAGCCTTTGCGCGTGACATTCAACTTCCAATCTCGTTCTAGTGGGGTGGAAAGAATAGAGAATTTGGGAATGTCACCAAAAATAGATTGGAGGCATTTTGTTGGGGAATGGTAAATGGAATCTGGAAGGGAAAATGCAAAATAGAAATAAGATATACACATCTTCTCAAAATTGTTAGTTAGATAATGATATGAATAACCCTTACGAGGGAGGGGGGCGGGGTAGCTGTGACGATTGACGGTTCTTATTTTTCGACTAAGAAAGTTGATGCTGAATTTATGAGGCCTTTGACGGTCGGCGGTCAAATTTCAGGGCCTTTTGGCGGTTGACGGTTATTAGGAAAATATATTTCTATGAGTCAATTTATATATATATATATATATATATATATATATATATATATATATAAAAATAAAGGTGTTCTGTCTTTTTACAGTATATGAATAATGACTGTTACGGTTGTATATCTTACGCATTTTTACGATTTTCTTCGATTGGATGTTACGTCAGTATCTCGCACACTTTTAGAATTCTCTTTCATCGGATTATCACGTTAATGACTCGAGCAATTTTGGGATCCTCTTTCATTGGATTGCTATGTTAATTTAACATTAGCCCTTCGCCTACTTTTAGCATACTAAACACAGATCAAAGACAGAAACGTCTTTGATCTCTAGGGAATCATGAAGATGATGGCGAAAACTGCTAGTGAGGAATTTCACGACGGCTTCCAAGACACCTGAGTAAGGGTGATCTCAGTTGAGATTTTATCGAAAGGCAGGAATGGTGCGTAGAGGCGTGTACAAAGACAAGTTATAAATAAAGTCGGCTATTTTTCTAAGTTAAACTATTGAGAAAAAAAATTATCTTAACTGCCTGTTAGAGGCGAAAATCAATGAAAACGAAGAGACTGAGCATTTTTTTGTAAGACTAGTTTATCATTCTAAAGTTTCCAAAACTGTTGTTAGCAAGCGGCTCAAGTAGAGATGTTCTTTAAATTGTTTGGTGGTTGATATTGATTTGAGTTTTTGACGGTTGACTGTAAAAATAGATGCTTTTGACGGTTTTCATCAATCAAATTTTCCCTTTTATATCAAATCGTTTTTTACCTTTGTGAGTTTTTTTCTTTATCTTCCGAGGCCAATAAAAACAAGTGAGTAGTATATGAATTATATCAAGTACTGTAAATAACAACAAAGATAATGGTAATCATAAAGATAGTATCCATTTTAATATAGAAGTCTAGAGTCTGCCCTTTCGCTGTAAGGTGTGGATTGGAGTTCAGAAATTTCGACCCTTTTTGATTTCAGTATTTACGTTTCGTTTGTCTAAATTAGCTTCCAGACACAGGTTGAGAAGTCATTCTCATCGAGTACTAAGTGGCTTAAAAGGGAGAATTAATTGGTGTGCATTTCCTTCTTCTTTCAGGGTCGGCCAGGGGGGGTAGTGGAATACCAATATACCCGAAAAAAAATCGACAAAATACCCCAAATTACCCCAAATTCCTCCAAATATACCCAAAAATAATCGAAGCTTTGAATACTTTATACCTGAAATTCAAAGAAAGTGATATACTGAATACCCATATTTAAGCTGCAATATACCGTATACCCGATTTAAATCGCCCCTGAATACCGAATACCCAAAAACCCTGGCCGACACTGTTCTTTCAAGTTTACATTTCGAGTGCTAGGGTTTTATCTGGGTTTCCAAACACAAGAAAACTGATGAAAGCACGAGGCTACAGGCCGAGTGTTTTTATTGTTTTCGAGTGTTTGGAAACCCTGATGAAACCCGATGCACGAGTTTTAAAAAAATCGCTTTTCAATCGCGCCTCAGGAATAAAAGAAAATGGAAATATTCACGAGTTTTTCACATGTTGTCAATCAATCACATGTTTTCATTGAATTAAGAAATGAGTTCCCTACAGTTTGATGCTTTCTCACACTCAAGGGTTTGATAATATATGAAACTCATGGATAGCGCGTCATTGCAGTGTTTCACCAGGGTTTCAGACAACATGCACGTGACGAAATTGGCGTGTCTCGGTTGGATGATCACCTTATGAATAATTAACTAATTAGTTTGAGAAGTCTGGAGTTAGTGACCTAGATGCTATAAATCTCGTAAATTGCCAACATTGTTCATAAATCTTATAACGACTACAAGCGTTGGTTTTTATTTCGTTGAACTTATGTACAGATGATATGTGGACGTCAATATTCTGAACCATTTACTACACTATATTTAATTGCTGCTGAGATCAAATCTGTTTATTCAAACTTTAAATTAACTGTGATTTATTTTGTTGCACTGTATCATTGTAGTTAGAGCATGAGAGGATAAGACTGGTTGAAGACGTATGTCTAAGTTTCAGAACCCCGCAATGAAAGGAACAATGAAATAAAAATAAGTAACAGCGAATGAAATCAGTGGCACATTAGTATAAAAATATACAATTTTGTATCAAAAAAAGTACAAAAATCAGAAAAAAGTGCTTGATGAGCAAGGAGTAAACAGATGAGTGAACAGACTTATTCCTGATGAGTGATTGCGGGTTGACATACACGTAGAAACACGCAAATCTGAGTACAGTTTTTACTTAACAGTAAAAAAGTAAAGCCTTTATACGAGCCCAGGTGGCCCATGGGGCCGGTGCTTAACTCCTTAGCGTGAAGCGGCTAGGAGTATTGCTACTCCCCACTGGACGGGATGCTAGTCCATCGCAGGATTGCCCCCAGCACGTTTGCTGGTACCCATTTGTACACCTGGGTGAAGAGAAGCACGGTGAGAGTAAAGTGTCTTGCCTAAGAACACAACACAATATACAATGACCCCGGCCAGGGCTCGAACCCGGACTACCCGATCCGGAGTCGAGCGCACTAACCATGAGGCCACCGCACCTCCACGATAGTTTTTACTTGCCCCAGCAAAAAATTTGTATTACATTGATATCAAGTGAATATATTCTCTTGGTGATATTTAACACAATTCGCTAATATTGCCATTACACTCAATCTCATTCATGTATAAAGTGTATCGAATATAACCCTTCTAATTTTAGTGCTTTATCGAATGTAGACCCATAGTACAACTATTATTGGGAAACTGATGTAAACATTTTTTCTCACTGTCAAAACTATCTCGAAACTGAGTATGGAACACAGCGTTAAATTTGAAATAGGAATTTTAAAAAATTAGCCGTCGTCGTTCACATTCTTCGGAACGCGAACAACATCTGATTATAAAGCAAGTGGTCTTTGTACATCTCCCGTTTGCTGCGACCACAAGAAGTATCGCCAAGTTAGCGATTTGCCTTTGTTTGACGCGGCGTTAACGACATTTTAGGCAAAGAGGCGTTGTGAACGGGAGAGGGAGGGGGAAAGGTCACAGCCAGCAAGACAATTGATGTCCCCCTCCCGCTCAACATTCATATGAAGAGATTTCGAGCTCTATGGCTACCACAACCGTCACGTTAACAAGGGGTCAGTGATTCTACATTTCTTTCCATAAGAGAAGTATTAATTTGTTTGGAAAAATAACATGCAAGGTGAAACAAGTTTGCAGAGCTTCTTTGAATGAGAATTTTTCTTCGGGAGACATGTTTCATACACCAGTAAGTCTTCAATCACGACAAATTCAGAATCGCAGTTACTATGATTAGAGGGTGCACGTTTGGTTTGATTGGGAACACCTTCGGGAAACTAAAAAATAAGGGGACATAACTTAAGCGGGGGTGGAACCCACAGAGAGAGATGAGACAAGGGCGTTCAAGTAACAGATGCACAAGAAGACGGAGAAGAGCCAAGAAGGCTACGCCTAGAGGTAGCAATAAGAATAACCCAAAACAGTTTAAGGTGGCAACCAGTTTCTATGGACCTTTGATTCACTGGCAGTGGTAGCGATTGAGCCAAGAAAGAAAACATGATAAACGTCTGTAAAAACAATGACTTTTTGTCAAAAAAACATTGGCTGTCGATCTTGAATCGCTTTTGCAAACTAGAGATAACTACAGTCAACACATTTTGATGATAATTTTCACAGAAATATTAAAATTTCTGTTTATACTTGGCTACAATCAATAATACAATAAGAAATGAACCGACAAGAATAAGTGGGAAAGTGGAATTTGGGCTTCTCGTGCCTTGGCTTGGCTTTTTAAACTGGTTAAACAGCCTTTCTGCGAAACGTTGACAATTATCGCCTAATAGATAATACGTTTTGTCAAGTTCATTTTCACAAATAAACTTAATCAAATCTCTCATAGATCCTTTCCCCTCGTTTTCATCGATCATCATTACTGGTGTATACCTAGCTTGACCCTCTTTAAACTCCTCTACACAATCCTTTGCTTTCGACCTTTGCAGGAGAATCTTTTCTGAATCCTTTCCGATCGACCAATACCAATTAGTTGTTTCAATCACTAAAAACTGATGATAGGCGAACAGTTTCTCCTCTATGTTTTCGACAAGAGGGCATCGATAACTACCAATATATTGTATCTCCTCGCAGTTCGTAATCCTATGCAGGTCTTCCACACATTTTTGCAGCGAGTAGCGGTTAACTTCGATCTTGCCATTTTCTTTGTAAAAATATGTGCGTAACTGACTCGTCCATTTTCCACCCTTCGAACCACTGATGCTTCCGCTCATCATCATATGGCAAATGTTCTAATAGGTAAAGATATAAAATGAAAAAACATATTTTAAAAGAAACCGACATCATTTTCCTGCCCGTATGGACCAGGTCGTCATTTTATTAACTCATGCAGATATCAGCGTCAAGTCGCTTGATAAATTTAAAGCAATCACTCGTACGTTGTGATTTTTTCCATGAGCAGCGATGGGATTTTTTCTCAGCGCGCAAATGTTCCCCAAATATGGGCCATAAAAAAGACAAACAAAAACAAATAAAATACACAAAATGATAAAACAGAGAAAGAAAAAACTTCATCGTGACGTGGTACAATGAACCATCATTCTCCTCGCCTTCGCTGAATCAGCTTTTAGCTAGTTTAAATATGTAGCTCGTAAAGGCTCTATTTGTATTTGAAATTCAACCATGCTAACTCTTGAAAAATATCATAATCGATCAGCTGTCGATGACAAGGACACACATTTCTATCGGTTCTTACCTTTACTTTCAATAGTTAGACGACCTCTCGTTCCTTCATTCACTTATGTCACGCTCGATCGAGTTGAATTCCGTCACCCTTTACAAATTCCTAAGTTAATTAAATAGATATGCCTGTCAACATAAACGAATAAAGGGGGTGAGTTCCTAAAGAAATTGCGATGCTACGTCAGTGAGGGGTGTTACAAGATAATTTGGTTTCATCAATTAAAATGATATGAATTGGCCACAGTAGAGATGTTCTAAAACTGACCTTACGAGGGTTTTTTATATTTTTTTTTAATATATTTTTTATTGTTTTCCCCAAAAGCACCTAGGCTTAACGAGGGGGTTACAATATTACAAATACAGAATCAGTGTATTCAGCTTCACACACAAACGGACACATAAACAACGCATACAAGTTGCAATAACAACGAGTTAAACTTTCTAAGTTAGGAATATATTATTTAAACAATCCAACAATGACCTCAGAAAAGCGATTAGTGTTAATTCTAAAACTTTGTACTTCGCGAAAAAAAGCAGAGTTGACGTCGTAATTTACAGACTCAACACCATGCAATAAAATTTTGTTTCCTAGCATCCCCTCTCGATGACCATGTTTGCGAGCGTTAGTCCTCCATAAGAGTGGATTCGCTCTGAAACGCCAGCTTTAGAATTTAGGTTGCAAATTCCCCTTATCATTTCTGTCAGTCGATAAATGGAGAAAATTACATAGGTACAAGAAGATATGGAATTTCTCTTCGAGTGTTTAACTCGATAGCTCACGGGTCAGATATCGATTTGAACACGAGAAGAGAGCTGATTACATATCTGCTGGTAACCATTTATTCTGTTGTCTTTTAGATAAACACAGTAAGCCTTTTCTGACAAGAAAAGTCGACGTTATTAAATAAATGAAAAACATAGTATCCACAACCCACGTAAAAAAGTCGTAAAGTATGTCGGCGATTGTCGGCGATAAGTCTCAAGATGGGAAAATACGTTGAATCATAACAAAAACAAAAAAAGGGGATAACTTTCAATTCACAGAATTCACAATTAAAGACTTTTTCTTTGCCAGGTACACGGCCAAAATCGGTCAGTGGCAAATCTTCTAGCTGTCAATTTTTGTTCTCAGCCGTGAGAAATGCCATTACTAAAGCCACTGAATACCAAACTTTTGGTTGTTCTTGGCCTATTTTGTTTTTCTTCCGCCTCTGAGAAATTTTGAAGTTCATTGTTTGTGAGCGATACAAATTTTTCAGTGTTTTAGCAGCCGTAATCCGAGAAATTTCGACAAACGAACGGTGAACGACCAGTCAGAGTGGCGCAAAAGGCGAATGACGTGACAGCAGCAGCGAAAATTTTTTAATAATTCCGGCGAATAATTGTTCAATACCAAATTATCTTGTGACATCGGAACTAAAAAAAACTACAGACCACTTTGCATAATCTGCTTCAGTGCTCTGACCCGGAAAGAGCATGCGAAAGACAAGAAGACGTCAAGATACAATTATGAGCTTACGATTATTGAACAAATTGATTGACTTGACCGGCATTTCTTACTTTAAAACTCATTGAGAGCGGTGAATCATCATTTTCTCAGTTAAGGCAAACACTAACGGATAAATTGTAAAATTTCTCAAAGTGTGAGCGAACTGAAGACGTGGAAAGCAAAGTTTCTCTGCTGATTTCCTTAAGAGTTGTATATTGAACGATCGTTAAGGCTTTCGACGCTTACGTTGAGTCACGCTTTATAAAACACGTGGCTGTTTTAATGATATTTCACATCCAAATATGAAGGACACAATTCTGAAACATTAGCTGCTCTTAAAGCTTTACTATTTTGCTTCCACGTAAATTATGCTAACTGATGGAGACGTTACAACAAGGACACAACTTGATCATTTTCTTACTTTCACTTTCAATACTTTGACGCCATCTTAGCCCTTCCTTCGCTTTGCTTTGCCATAATCACTAGTCCGACGAAACGTATGCTACTCTTTTCATAAAATAACCTTGATGTTGACTTACCATAATTCGAGAAGCGACCTCTTGGAATAAAGATTTGACTTCTATCTTCTTCTCTGGTTCTCATGAAGAGGGGTTGATAGCTTAATTCAAGGATACAGACTCTCTGAAGATTCAACTCTTGCAGACAGAGATGCAAACTATAAGTAAAGTAGCTGCTTGAGAACGAGGTTAAGTAAGAGTGATTATACTTTCCACGTGATTTTGATAATTAGGAGCAAAGTACATGTATGAACCCTCAGCAGCGTTGATCAGCTTTGTGCGACGCCGTCGAAGTTTTTATCATGTAGCAAATAAATTAGTTACTTGACCTCTACATTATCAGGAGTGTGACGTAGGGGTTGCCTTCGTTTTTGTGTGGGTGCGTTCAAATCTCTCAGGCTAATCAAATGAATGTAGCCGCTACTTAACTCTGCAAACTTCATTGCGCACACGAGAACTCTTGAACTGCGTGTGTTCGGCTGTTTGAGTGTCTTATAGGCGGCCTTCACCACCAAAAATACAAGGATGTCAAATAGATCAGCAAATACAAAGCTGGTCTAAGAATGAGCGCCAGGATAGCATAGCTAAAAAAGGATTGGCATGGCCGAATTATAGGCGGTTTAGTTTTCCTTCATGAAACAAAACACCCTAAACGTGAATAATTAAGCCAAATGATAAATGGTCTAGTTGCCTATGTCGAGTTGGAACATGAAATTGTGAAATGGACCGGCTCAATTGCGAATAGCTTAGCACTCATTTTCAATACAGTACACAAACGGTTTAGCGTTGCGTAAAATGGCTCAGCGTAATGTCGAATGGTACCGTGTACACACACAAGGTTTAGCGTTGCGTGAAATGGCTTAGCGCAATGTCGAATAGCACAGCGCGCACACAAACGGTGTAGTGTTGCGTGAAATGGCTCAGGGTAATGTCGAATAGCACAGCGTACGCACAAACGGTGTAGCGTAGCGAGAAATGGCTCAGCGTAATGTAGAATGGTACAGCGTACAAACAAAAACTGCAGCGTTGTGTGAAATGGTTCAGCGTAATGTCGAATGGTACAGCATACACGCAAATGGTGTAGCGTTACGTCGAATAGCTTTGCAGAAAATCAGACGCTCTAGCTGAACATTAAATTGCTTAACATTATATAAAATATTTCGATGTTGTAGCGATCGCGAATCGTCGAGCTTGCTTGTGCGTGACGTGAAGGCTATGTCGCCGAAACCACCAAAACTACAAACTGCAAATGGAAGAGCGATCTGCTGGGGGCATGACGTCATCTAATGTAAAAATTGGCGCGAAACTATCACATGGTGTACTCGCTGTGTTGAAAAGTCTTCACTTCGCCTTGCCGTAAAGCAGAGCCAATTCGTAGCTTTTCGGTAAGTTTGTCCTCTTTTTTTCCTGCCGATATTGCATTTATTCGTTGTCGTTCATGAAAGTATTAATTGAAATAGCAATGAGACTGAATTCTACCACGGTTTGCCGGCCTCCAGGTTTACCACAATTCAATTAACGCTTTCATGAACGACAACGTTTGTTTCGCGGTTCGGTTGAATACTTATATTATTTAAGCAAATATCTCTTGCGTGACGTAATTACAGCCTCCTTTTCAACGAAATGGGAATAGAGAAACCTCAAATCAAAAACCCCGAAAGCGTTGACTATCCAGCCAAGTCATTTTACCTTTAATTGAACGATGCAACAATTTCAGGATTGTAGCCCTCTTCTTCAAAACAGCAACATGGAAGGTAAGAGGATATTATGTTAAATAAGCTGTGGATTGGACGTAAAATGCCAAACAATTGAGTTTGCGCGTGAATGTGTACATTTTCGGCTAACTGATGGTACTGTCGAATCGGTGCATTTTATCCAACTTTAGAATTTAATTAAGTCGCGCTGAATCGTTTCCCCTAAAAATCCTTTGGAGATCGAAAAGAACTACACTTCATTTTGCAAAAGCCAGATTTTCAGTCAATTACTTTGTGTAGCACATAGTTAAATAACGGGTAACTTTTGACCTATTTTTGAACTAGTCTGAAGTAGGTTAGATGAATTCAATTATATTGTGTAAGTAAATGGCTAAGAATTGCTGAAATTACTGTCAACACATACTTTTCATCAGTCCAAGTTTTTTCATTTTGTGACGCGACGTTCCGAGATTCAACTGCAATTTAAAAAGCGGCATTTTGGCGGAATTCTGTTATTATCGATTTTCTAGAAAATAAATCGATATTCAGCCAAACGAAGCATGCAGTGGTTTGTTTCTCTCTAAGGCCGGCCTAACTTTAAAATATGGGCGAAATTGAATTTTCAGCTGTTGCCACCAATTGTTTGGCCATTTGGTAACACTCGCTCTTAAGAACTAAACGGTTGTCTCAAATGGGGTCAAGTTCTGCTGTTTATCAATAAAAGTTTTGATATACCACAAAAATACATTTATGAGCACGTCCTTAACTTCTAGTCGCGAGTAAAAGTGGTTAGCGACTGACTTCCGTGTGGAAACACTTCCGGTGTCGTAAAATGTTAGTCATTTATTTGCTCGCACCGATCAGATCACCGCATTTGGGTAGGTATCTTGCTCCAATCAGATCGCCGCATAAGGATGTGTATCTCGCACCAATTAGATTGCTGCATTAGGGCATGTATCTCGCACCAATCATATCACAGCATTTAGTTACTTTGGACCAATCACAGCGTTTAGGGAATGAGTCTCGCACCAATCAGATTGCCGCACTCGGGTATGTACCTCGCACCAATCATATTGCCGCATAAGGGCATGTATCTCCACCAATCACATTGCCGCTTAAGGGTTTGTATCTCGCACTAATCAGATTGCCGCATAAGGGTATGTGTCTCGCACCAATCATATCACAGCATTTGGATATCTTGTACCAACCACAGCGTTTGGGCTTCCTTGCGAATGATGTTATGAAATCAAGGGGCAGTGCACAAAGAGTGATATTAACCAGAAACTTCGCGCTCATTTGAAAAGTGAAATGGTTAGTGGCCTTCACAAGAACTTCGTCGACCAGGGTCGAGATTTATCGGAATATGAGAGATCTTCATTTAACTTTTGTATCATTTCTAAGTTAAAAAGTGTTTTTCCGCTCCTTTACTCACAACGCACAAGCCAAACAACTTACATTCCGTCACCTACCATGAAAACAACGTCCAAAGTCTGATCAGATTTTGTAAAATTTAATCATCCGTTATTGCATTATGTAATTTGTGATAATCGGTATTGACATAAATTAATATTTTGCCGACACGGAACAGAGAACTGGGTGCGAGCGTAGTACGCGGAGGCACATGAGTAGTATGTTTGTAAGAAGAGATCGTTGAGGAACTTGTGGCATTCTACGGTCAGCCTTGCCACTAGCACTTTCCCATAAGGTTTATTTCTTGTCTTCATCACTTTTCCTTGCCTAGTTATGGACGAAGCAGGCGTCAGATGTCAGAGATTAAAAGGTTGAAACGCGATTCCGTTCCTCACTTCAACAAAAAGAGCAACGAGGAGCAGTACAAAGCTAACAAAGCTATTAAAATGCTGTTAAAGACGCCCAGATTGCCCTCGAAAGGAACGACGTCGAGAAGATCAAACAAGCCTTGGATAAAGGTATGGAGCTGCTTCAAGAGCGTCAAAAATTAATTTTACTGGCTGATAAATCACAGTACGGGTGGAAGACGGTCCTCGAATACAAGCACCATGATCTCGCAGACGACGAAGAAGATGAGAAAAAGATATACAGAGCCGAATCCAGAGCAGCTAGGTCCACGAAGCGTTTCGCATCTCGCTCGACCCGGCAATGAAGTAATGTTACATCGACTTCAACAACTCCGCAGTTTTCCGCCTCACAGCTACCCAATTTGTTTTCGCGTGTAAACCCGCAGCTTTCGTCCCAGAGTTCGTCTTCTGGTTTGTGCTTTGCTTGTGGCAAACCCGGGCATTGGAGGGTTTTCTGCCCTAATTTGCGGTTTGATGTTCTTTCTAATACCGGTCAGAATCCCAAATGACTCACTTCGGACGTCGATTTGGAACAAGGCCTTGTTCTTGAGGATAGCGATGAATTAATTTTTCTTCGTGTCAATGGAAATTCTTTCGAGGTTAAATCCGGCGATGATTACTCGTCCGTTAAAGGACGGCTACGTGGAGTCCTCGCATTCTGGAACGACATTCACGCCCCTCAATTTATCCTGGATGTTATTGATTATGGCTATAAATTACCGCTTCTCCAAATTCCTCCGCCCTTCACAGCTAAAAATAACAGTTCGGCTTTGGAGCAGGCACCTTTTGTCGAAAGTGCCATTAACGATCTCTTTATCAACGGTTGCGTCACTGAAGTGTTTGAAGCTCCTGTTATCATCAATCCTTTGTCCGTATCTGTTCAAAAATCAGGCGAAAAGCGTCTAATTTTAGACCTTCGCCACGTTAATCAGTTCTTTTACAAATGCCGATTCAGGTGTGAGGATTTGTCTATTGAAACCAAATGCGTTTGGGAGCCCACTCAGGTTATTACTTGGCTCGGAGCCGTTCTCAATACTTCCACTTCTGAAGTTTCTGCCACTGCTAAGCGAATTACCAGTTTACAAGAAGATTTAGCGACTCTTTTAGCCATTCCCTCGTCTTGTCATCCAGTTCGGAAGCTTGCCTCTGTTTCCGGAAAAATAATTTCTCTTGGCCCCTGCGTTGGTAATGTCTCTAGGCTTATGTCTAGAAATTTGTTCGCAGTCATCAATACCGCGCAAACCTGGAACTCTTACGCTCGTCTTTCGTCTGAAGCTCTGAGCTTTTCTGGAAGTCTAATGCGGCAAGTCTTAACGGCATACCTATTTGGCCTGTCAGGCACAAGCCTTCGAAGATCGTCTATTCCGATGCTTCTGGCTCAGCTTGCGGCAGTTCCATCGAGTTCGAAGGGAAGATGTTCCATCAAACCTGGGCAGATTTTGAGAAAGCTCAAAGTTCTACATTCAGAGAGTTGTTAGCCGTGTCTTTATCAGTGAAAGCCTTCGTGGAGTCATTGAGAGCCCAAACAGTCACGTGGTTTACGGATAATCAGAACGTTGTCCGGATCGTTAATTCAGGGTCTAAGACTCCAGCATTACAAGAGCTTGCAATGGATATCCATCGTAGTTGTTTGCTTAGTGCTATTAACATCGATATGCAACGCATCCCAAGAGACCTAAATAGTGCGGCGGACGATATAAGCAATTTTATTGATTATGACGACTACACGATCAACGATACGGTCTTCAGTGTTCTTGACGACTTATGGGGTCCACATACCTGCGATAGGTTCGCTTGTTCCTACAATGTCAAAGTCCAATGCTTTAATTCAAGGTTTTACCAGCCTGGTTCGAGTGGCGTTAATGCGTTTTCTCAGGATTGGTCTCATCATAATAACTGGCTGTGTCCCCCTGTGTATTTAACGTGTAAAGTTATTAAGCATATGGAGCTGTGCTGTGCTCAAGGAACTCTGATCGTTCCCCTTCTGCCCACTTCTGGCCCATCCTGTGTTCGGATGGTTTCCATTGGAGTACATTTATCCATGACCGGGTTATCCTGCCTAACTCTCCTAAGTTGTTCATTAGAGGAAAAGCTAAGAACTCTATTTTTGGTAGCAAGCCATTGGCTTTCGTTTCGTTAGCTCTACGTCTTGTCTTTAGCATCATTCCCTGATTAGATTCCGAGTTATCTCGTAAAAGTTTTCTAGTTCCTTGTGCTTGATTCCATTCGGGCTAGAGTTCGCTGCTGTCTCTACTATGTACCGATAAGGCGTATTATATTTGCGCGAAGTACTTATTATTTGTTGATAATCATTTTCTAAGTTAAACGTGTTAGGCCTTAGAGAGGCATCCAGGAGAGGCCCTAGAGGGGCGATTTGTCATATGTATTTTCATTTTGTACCCTAGAGGGGTATTTTCTGTTGGCATTGTGCAAACGCCCTAGAGGGGTACGTTCACTAGAATAGCATGGTTTTTTCTCTTGTATCGTTTTACGCAGAAGTGTATTGCCTGATCGGCAAAGTGGTCTTCCTGAGTGATGACAGTGAGTTGAATGTAATTCAGCATTGTGTGCATTGCTGCCTGTCTCATTGATTTTTGTCCCTTTTTTCTTTCTTTTTTTTTTTATCCTTAGATATCTTCACTTCCGTTTTCTGGTCTTCAGAGGCCCAAAATTCCCCGAGAGTGGATCAGCTAATGGAGAATCTCAAATCTACCGTGCTTGCTTCCAGAGCATCTGGGACATTCGCAAATTTCTTGAGGGCGTTTAACAAGTGGAGACCCTTTGCTAGTGATGTCTTGGGTACCTCGGAGTTTCCAGTCAGTCCAATCGATTGTGCCCTCTACTTGCAACACCTCTTCGGGTCGTCCAAGTCCGTCGCTTCCATCAACTGCGCCTTTTACGCGTTCAAGTTGGTACATCTTCTTGCAGGCGTAGACTCTCCAACATTACACCCTACTGTTATTGCCGTAAAGAAAGGAGCTGTTCGCCTTGCCAGTCAGCCAATAGTCAATAGAAAGGAGCCCCTGGACGCCCACCACCTCAAGGTCCTTGCTGCAGAGACTAATCTAGAAGACCTTTTACAATTACGAAATTTAGTTATGTTCATTCTCGCATTTTCCGGTTTTCTTAGAAGTTCCGAGTTATGCGTTATGCGTAGCAGAGATGTTCAGTTTAACGAGGGTTACATTACAATCAGCATAGAGAAAAGCAAGACGGACCAACTGAGGGAGGGCAGGTGGGTCGTTATTGCTGAGTCCTCATCTATCATGTGTCCCTGTTCTTTACTTAAGCTGTATATGCATAAGGCCCAGATTCCTGAAAATTCAGACGAGTATCTTTTTAGGGCCATTTCAGCTTCGGGCAATCACAAGCGCCTTATCTCTGTAAACAAGCCGATTTGTTATTCTACCTATAGGCAGTCCTTTTAAGAAGTCTTTCGCGAATATTGTACCATTTATCTCTAAGTATAGCACTCATTCAGCTAGGTCAGGTGGAGCTATTTTAGCTGCCAGCTCTGGCATTTCGGAGAGGAATCTTCAGCGCCATGGTCGCTGGGCCTCAGTCACAGCAAAGAACATTTATGTTAAGGATTCTCTTTCCAGTAGGCTAGAAGTTTCCAAGGCTCTGTTTCTCTGAGCTCAAGCCCTACCTTTAGCTTTCTATCTTGGGCCTGGCTGACCAACGCGCCCATGCCTCAACCTTTGAGTGTGTTCGGTTGTGTAGTGAAGGCAAAATATGTAATTTGTGATAATCGGTATTGACATAAATTAATATTTTGCCGACACGGAACAGAGAACTGGGTGCGAGCGTAGTACGCGGAGGCTCATGGGTAGTATGTTTGTAAGAAGAGATCGTTGAGGAACTTGTGGCATTCTACGGTCAGCCTTGCCACTAGCACTTTCCCATAAGGTTCATTTTTATTGTGTAATTAGCCTGATATGATTTGTTTTCTTCATTCTCTTCATTGTTTATAGATCAACCTTAAAACCCCAAAGGTGGCGCCACTGCAGTTGGTCGGGGGTACACGGTCCCTATTTTCCTAACAAGAGGTTTTTGGGGTTTACGTGTCCGGCTTTGGCGCATGTAGGACGTTACTTGATGTATCTCTTATCCACTTTGTTGTAAATTCATTGTCACAATTAAAATCTATCTTGGGCCTGGCTGACCAACGCGCCCATGCCTCAACCTTTGAGTGTGTTCGGTTGTGTAGTGAAGGCAAAATTTTGCAAATGCAGGCGTCAGACGAACAAGGCGGCAATAGAGGTCTTCTCAAAGCCGAGTTAGAAAACGTATTTGGAAAACCCAAACCGAAAGTGGCGGGTAGTCATCGAGAAGTGGTCGGTAATAAAAAGAACGACGTCACCGATCTTCATCGCACATATTGTTTATCACTACCCACGGCGGTCATTTTCTATGATCTTTACACCAGAAAAAGAAAACGTCGTTTAAATTAATGAAAACTGCATTCTTAATACTTAGTTCGCTTTCTTGAATAGAGACATGTTTTTCTATTGACGCAAAAGCTACATGCCAAAAATCAATAAGTTGGAGGACTTGATAAATTAACTAAAAACCGTACTCTCCGGTTGTTTTTTAAATTATCCTCTCTCGGAGCTAGCCATCATCGGTAGTTAAGGTCAAGTAACCCTAAAACCATCCTGACATTGGTTCTGTATTTTTACTTTTGATAGAAAATTTGCAGACCATCGTCGCAGACTGATAATGAAAACAAAACATCGACCAACGTCCAATCCTATTAAGCAGCTGTTGTCACGCGAGGACGTAAAAAGTCAGCTGTAAGGTGTGGATTGGAGTCTAAGAATGTCAGTATCTACGTTCCCTTTGTCTAAATTAGAATACAGACACGCCGCGTCTGTCTGTGTCTCACCAGCGGTCAGAATTCATTCTCATCGAGTACTAAGTGGCTTAAAAGGGTGAATGGAGTGGTCGACTTTATCTGGTAAATTGCTCATTTCCTTCCTCTTTCAAGGTTACATTCAGGAAATATAAGTATAGTTTACGTTTTAAAAATATTGTGGCATGAAAAGGAGAGGTACTATTTCAGAAACGAGTGCGAGGGTTTCATCAAGGTTTCCAAACACGAGAAAACTGATGAAAGCACAAGGCCGCAGGCCAAGTGCTTTTATTGTTTTCGAGTGTTTGGAAACCCTAATGAAACCTAATGCACGTGTTTTTGAAATAGCTTCTCAATCGCGCCTCAGGAATAAAGGAAAATGGAAATATTCATGAATTTTTCGCATTTTGTCAGTCAATCACATGTTGTCATTAAAATTAAGAAATGTGTTCACTACAGTTTGATGCTTTATCCCACTCAAGAGTTTGATAACATATGAAACTCATGGATAGCGTGTCATTGTAGTGTTTCACCAGGGTTTCAAACAACATGCACGTGACGAAATTGGCGTGTCTCGGCGAAAACTTTCTATTTCAGTGATGACAAGTGAATATATTCTCTTGGTGATATTTAACACAATTCGTTAATATTGCCGTTACACTGATTCTAATTCACGTATAATTTGTATCGAATATCGGCCTTCTAATTCTTGTATAGTGCTTTATCGAATGTAAGTCCTCAGTACAACTGTTATGAGAAACTGATGTAAACATTTTTTATGTCAAACTATTTATATGTTGTTTCCAAATAAAACTGGAAATGAGATGTGAGGCATTCGTTTGTTTTCATCCAAGTTTGGCTCGTGGTATTGTATACTAATAGGCTGCTGTTTCCCATCATCCCGAGTGACACTTACCATTTCTCAAAATGCAAGCTATTGTTACTTGGACTTGCATAAGTTCACCTTTATACGCTAAGAAAAAGAGAGATTGATTCATTATCTTCTGTAAAATTGCATAACATTTAACGGCTTACATATTTTCTGCGTAAAAGTTTTCACAAGCGAAATGGCGTAAGCGAAATGGCGTAAGCGAAACCTCGAAAGAACAGTTTTTGGGCCTGTGTTGGTGGCGTTTAGCGACAGATGTTCTGTTAAAAGTTTCACCTCTACTTCCGATACTTGAAGCCTGACGCACTTAGCACAGCGGTTTTCTCTTTGCATTATGTGCGAAGTGAAGCTACTACTTCGAGGCTGCCACAATCTATATCACATCCAAAGGTAATGGCCTTGGCAGCCGTCCTGTTTGTTGCCGTTTATTTGATGCGGCGCAAACGACGTAGTCGGCACCAAAGCATTGCGAGCAACTCGACAATCGACATCCTTCCCGCTTATACTTTCATTTAAAGAGAATTTAAACTCTATGGTCGCCACAACGGTGAGGACAAAAACGAATTGCTGATTCTACATTTCTTTCCAAAAAATCTTAAAAAGTGTTTATTAGTATTGAAAAAAAAAACATGGAAAGTGAAACAAGTTTGCTGTGCTTTGTTGAGTAATAATTGTTTTTCGGAAACCTTGTTTAATGCGCGTAGTTTCAGTTACGACAACGTCGGAATCACAACGAAAGTGATTAGGGGGCGCAAGTTAGGTTTGATTGATCACATCTTCAGAAAACCAAATACTAAGAGCTTGAGCGGGGCGGAACCCAAAGGAAGAGATGAGTCAGTGGTGTTTCATGAACAGATGAATAAAAATCGTGAACAACGAGGCAAGCGAAGAAGGCTACGCCTGGAGGCAGCAGAGGTGAAAACCATAGATGAGCATGGTCGGTTATATTTTGATGATTATTTACACAGAAATATTAACAAGCTAAGAAGTGAACAAAAAACATGAACAAGTTACGACTAGGAACTACTCTAAAGGTTAGTCTTAAAATGGACAAAGCTATGAAATTCTTGATTGTTAGTTTCCAAAATATCTTTAAAAATTCACCCGAAGCTTCAGATGCGTAAGAAATCTCACCTGAAACGATTACCTGCGATCTTTAAGAGACCAGACTATTGGTTCTAATTGACGTTAAAAAAATAGTTCAATTAAATAGCTATAGAATATAATTCCTATATGACTTTGAAGTAGCTCTTCATTTGAAGTGTCACTGTTCACAAAAAATTGAATGCTCTTTCGACCGTACCCTCTACCACAAATTCATTGAACACACTATTTGCGAACGTTTTACAACTGTTGAACACCCAATCGTAATTAGTCTTTAGCTCTCCCTTGCGATAAAGAAACTCAATCAAATCTTTCATTGTTCCTTTGCAATAACCATGTTTTATTTCGACTACTGGAGCGTATCTGGGGCATCCTTCTTCATAATCTTTAACGACGGTATACTTTACGTTCCTTTGAAGGAGAAGCGTTTCCCCCTCTCTCTCAAGGGACCAATACCAACCAGGTGAATCTACCACGACAAACTGATGGTTCCAAACAAGCTGGGTACGTTGCCATTCACTCAGAGGTCTTTTAAAAAGCCACATTTTTTGTAGTTTCTCGGAGTTGTCAATCCCTTTATGTTCGCTCATTTTCTCTCTCAGGGAGTCATGACTACAGTAATCATATTCTGATCAAGTGTAGAAGACCAGTTTCTCGGTCAAACTTCCACCTTTACCCTTCTTTGTGCCTTTAAATATAGACATTTCAAAAAGCCTGCGGATATGAATCGAAAATAAAACAAAATTTAAAACTGTACGACATTTAGAAGATTTTTTTATGGTTGGATGATCACTTTAAGACAAAAAAAGGATTCCTACTCAGTTGCCTAAGATAGAGGGTCAAGAGAGACAGAGTGTCGTGAGCTATGTAAAGAAGGGTTAAGTTCAAGCACTTCCCAAAGGAGATGGAAAATGATGGAAACATTGTTCAAACTAAGGACACATTTCGAGGGGTCGCAGATTTGGATTGTGCATACATCCACCTTTAAAACTTTTTGGAGTTGGACTTAAATCTGGTCAGTCCAAATTTTGATATTACTAAACGTGAAATCGAAGGTAGAGAAGTTAACTCAACTAAAAAAACCATGAAGCTCTCATCTGAATAGTACTGATTAAGAAGGCGAACTTGATTAGCTACTGATTATCAACTGGAATACAGTGAAAGCCAATCTGGAACTATTCACTAAAAAATTGCTGTTACAAGATCTGATAAATGTCGTAAACACATTAAGATGTAAGTAACTAGCGAAATCACGACTTCTTCAAGACCTGTGCGGGAGTCAGAATCCTTTTTTTTCAAAATCATCCGTGCCATAGTTTGGAGACAATTGACAGGAAGAACTGATCAAAAATATAATTCTTGCGAGTATGGTGGTAAAGGCAATGATTAGGATGATGAGGTCCCATTTAAGGAATGGTTCATCGTCCCTGAGACAGGGGCATTCTTCATTCTGGATGGCACGTTCCTTTCAGGGGACAGCAAGTTTTTGTCACGGGCAACACAGTTCAACAAAGACAATCATGCACAGATTGATGAGTAAAGTGGTTGCGACTTCGAAAGTTTCCATTTTAACAAGCATTAGTTTTGTCACTTGAACCTGTTTAACAGAGATGAGAATGAATTATGTTGCCGCTAAAAGCAAGCTACGTCTTGCAAGCGCGGCTGTCTTGAAATTGCAGTTTTATTGCTTTGGTGTAACCGTTGCATCTATGGACAAAATTGCCTGCTTTCAGGTCATCTGTTTCGTATTAAATCTTCGGATTAAGGGAATATAATCTTCCGCTTTTGAAGGTTTCAAATGTTTTCGGACAACAATATTCGTAATTTGCACTCATCTTCGCACAGAAACCCATCCCTGCATAAGAAAAGTTTTCAAAATAATTGCGAGTGCGCTACCTGTACTCGCTTGAATGTACATTTACGAGCGTGATGTGACATACCGAGCTAATCCTTGGAATGTTTCTTTTATATGAACCAATTGTAGAAATAGATATTCGATCCCTCAGTGTTTTTACTATAACGTAATGGGCCGATTGTATGTTTAATTCTCACATGGAAATCATAAGATTAGTTTAGGATCACAGACGGCTTGGATCTTACGTCTTCATCGGCCGGATTCGTCGGAGTTGGTCCCGATTTCAATACGAATCATGAGCTTAATAGTCTTTCAAAGGCTTCTCTTAACCTTCAAAAGGAAAAGTTCGCCACTCATAACTTTCTCCTTTAAATTAGAACTGGTATTAATTAATAGAGTTATCAATATATTTTTAACCGGGTACCCATATAACCTTTTTGCTTGTCATCAGTGGTATAAAATAAAATGTCTTTTCCACCAGAACCTTTTATTTATGCCCCATTGCACGGAATGAACACTGTACTTAGAGTGTTTGCTCTAAGTAATTTTTTCTGTTCCCAAGAATGTATGCAAAGTGATAGAGATTTGAATCATTCCGCTGACACGTTCTTTTAAGTTATGGCGCGTGTAGGTTTTTTTCTATCAAAAGTCGCGCGTGCAACACACCGGAATTGAAAATTCGTCGTAAAATCGCACGAACCTTAGAATGAGTGTAGGCAACTTTGACTTCTGGCGAGATTAAGTGGATGGTTCAAAGGACCCCCTGAGATTTTTTTCAGGACTATAACTGAGATTTGTTAATAACTATGATAATCGTCATCATTAGCGGACGGTGCTTTTTGCCCATGGTTGTCATCAGTATCGTTATCACGCCGGAAGAAGTATAGAGCCGGCATTTCGCCTTACCTAACTACACAGAAAATTGTTCTCTCTTTTGCTCCCCTTGGATCCTGGAAACTGTTGCTATTAAGACAATCAACAAGAAAGCCTTTAAAATTATTGAAACTTTTGATTAACAGAATGTAGGAAAAAATCGGTGGGTAGAGTGTTTCGCGTATCTTATAATCTGAACGATAGTTTTAAATAAAAGAAATAACAATTCATTCAATTTACCCTAGTTGTCTCGTGTTTAAAAGTGGCGTTTCTGGGGACCGTAGATTCTTCTTTGATTCTTCTTGTCTCAGCCAAGACTCACTATCATCAACTTTTTTCTTGTGCTTCTTACGGCATGGGACACAGAGAGCTGAGGTAAGCGATTGCAAATTTCTCGGTTAAAGTAAAGCCCAGTAGCATCCATCAGGAATTAAAAATCGACATGCACTGTTTTCTTTTATTATTCTTAATCAAATAAGGGGTGTTTTAGTCTGCAAATTTAATCATATTGGTTAATGAGAATCATACAAACTGAGGAAAACTGACCGCAAATAATTGTGAACCGTACGCATGAATAAGTATATTGCGTTGTCAGGTGATTTGATCTTCTACAAAACATTATTGATTATCAACCGAGCAACATTATACATATTTCCATCTGTGCACTTACACATAGATCTATTTTTTTCAACGTGATGTGTACTTAAGTACCCTTCATCTAATAAAGAATTTCTTCTCTTTTCGAGCAGGTATGTCACGTGACAAAAATAGATAACAGAAAATGTTACTGAAGACTACCTGATTCAACTGGAATAATAACTCCAAACAGCTTTTGAATGTCCTGAG
>NC_142679.1:12431295-12436295 GCF_964200805.1 Pocillopora damicornis | reverse complement strand
AATAAAGAGATCCGATCAAACTGATTGTGGTTTTAGTATAGGTACATGAATGTCTTACAACACACGAGAAATGAGCGAAATCCGTGTCTCAAGCAAAATCGACCGGACCGCTCTTACAGAGACACTCTCTTAATTTCGGAGAGTGCATTTATTGACTTCGAACTGGGCTAAAATTTTAAATAGTTACTTTTGGTTCGGCTAGAGACACGTTAATGATTTCAGATAAAGAGACTTATTTCAGAGTTCGAATTCTGGCTAATCTGACGTCGAAATTCCTGCCCTGCGCAGCTTCTCGAGTGCTCATTAACGATAACGCAGTTTATTCCTTTTCTAGTTCAAACGGTCGATATCTGAACTTGGTTGTACCTTTCAATTCGTGTCTGCTCTATGCGTGTTATTTCAATCTTCAAACGTATGATGGAACTCTAAGTATTTGCCTTCATTCACGAACCACATGAACCACGTACTAAAATCACACAACGGCATACGTAGTTACACAAACACGGACCATTAACCACTTAATGATACAAACTATGCTATTAAAGGCACACTTTATAACCAAAAGAATTGAATTATGTGTTAGTACCTTGCTGAAGTCTGATTATAGAAACAGATGGATTTGATATCGTGATATCTGTAAAATTCTGTGACCCACTCGACTCATTTCTTGGTAACTACGGACGACGAGAGCTCGATAATATCCGCCTGACTTGATCTTGACTTCAAGGAAAATCCTACGAAGTAGTTCAAATTGTCAAATTAGAAAGAATATAATATATACCACATAATGACTAATACAGCACGAGGACATAAAGGTACCTAATGCTGAAGATAAAAAGTTAGATGGTCAAACGTCAATCAAGGATTTCCGCATTTGAAACTGTATGCAAATTATCCCGCTAGCATTAAGAGCCTTTGCGCATGACATTAAACTTCCAATCTCGTGCCAGTGAGGTTGCAAGACCTGGGAATCTTTAGAAAATTGTGAGTTAGATACTGAAATGAATAACCCATACGAGGGAGGGGGGAGCGGCGGTAGCTGTGACGGTTGACGGTTCTTATATTTCGATTTTTTGTTGATGGTTAATTTTTAAGGTTTGACGGTTTACAGTCAAATTTCAGGGCCTTTGGTGGTTATTAGGAAAATATATTTCTATGAGTCATCTTAAATATAAAGGTGTTCTGTCTTTTTACAGTATATGAATAATGACTGTTACGGCTGTATATCTTACGCATTTTTACGATTTTCTTCTATTGGATGTTACGTCAGTATCTCGCACACTTTTAGGATTTTCTTTCATCGGATTATTACGTTAATAACTAAAGCGCTCTTGGAACTCTCTTTCATTGGATTACTACGTTAATATTTTGGGCTTTTTTACGACTTCCTTTCATTGGATTGTTACAATGATATCCCAAGCACTTTTAAGACTCTCATTCGAATTCAAGGTATCTATCTCGTGCCCCATTAGGATTCTACATTACATCGGACTGTTACATCTGACTCAGTACCTCACACACTTTTAGAATTCCCTTTTATTAGATTGTTACGCTGATATCTCGCGGGCTTTCAGGACTCTCTCTCATTGGACTGTTCCGCTAGTATCTTGCGTATTTTTAGAATTCTCTTTCATTTAGATTGTTACATATTTATCTCGCACACTTTTGATATTCTCACTCTTTGAATTGTCTCGTTACCCTGTTATTATCTCGTGCATTTTTTTAGGATTCTCTTTCATTCGAGTTACGTTAGTATCCCACACACTTTTAGGATTCTCTTTCATGCGATTGTTACGTTGGTATCTCACGCACTTTTAGGATTCTCTTTCATGGGGTTGTTTCGTTAGTACCTTACTCACTTTTAGAATTTTCTTTTATTGGGTTGTTACGTTAGCACCTCAATCACTTTTAGGATTCTCTTTTACAGGATTATGTACATACCTGACGCACTTTTGGGATTCTCTTTCATTGGATTGTTACGTCAGTATATCACGCACTTTTAGGATTCTCTTTTATTGGATTGTTACCTAAACACCACAACAGACAGAGGCTTGTTTTGGGACCAGATAGTTTATTGAATGTATATGTACTACGTAAATAACACATTAGACTATTACTTAAAAGATAACACAAATGAGATTAAGAAACAGCCAAAACTGTCGATAGTGTGAGTGGGAGGGAAACTAAAACTTTCTTAAAGCTAGAAATAAACTTGTTGCTTGCTTGCTACCTAACACAGATACCTAAGCGGTAATACTAAAGTAATTTCGCGATTAAAACGCGTTAGCGTAGTGAATAGCCATTGGCTCTACCCATGTCTTATGACTTATATGCTGAATAAATTGCTCAATCTTAAAGAAAAGAGAAAATACTAATTTGCACCCTGTGTGTACCCAGTCCAGGCCCCTCAGTTATCGAAGTCTAAATTCATATTAATAGAGATTAATATTCACGTTAGTATCTCATGCACTTTTAGGATTCTCTTTCATTGGATTGTTACATTTGTATCTGGCGTACGTTTAGCATTCTCCTTCACTCGATTGGAACATTAGTCCTTCGCCTACTTTTAGCATACTTAACATAGATCAAAGACAAAAACGTCTTGGATCTCGAGGGAATCATTAGGATGATGGCAAAAACTGCCAATGAGGAATTTCACGACAACTTTCAAGACACCTGAGTAAGGGTGATCTCAGTTGAGATTTTATCAAAAGGCAGGAATGGTGCGTAGAGGCGTGTACAAAGACAAGTTATAACGTTACGTAACGTTTTTTTCTCAACGCCACACTCTTGAGAAAAAAAAAATATTTATTCAAACTGCCTGCTAGAGGCGAAAATCAGTGAAAATAAAGATAGACCGAGCATTTTTTTGTAAGACCAGTTTCCCATTCTAAAGTTTCTTAAACTGTTGTTAGCAAGCGGCTTAAATAGAGATGTTCTTTAAATTGTTTGATGGTTGATATTGATTTGAGTTTTTGACGGTTGACGGTAAAAATAGATGCTTTTGACGGTTTTCATCAATCAATTTCCCTTTAAGATCAAATCATTTTTAACCTTTGTGAGTTTTTCTCCGTATCTTCCAAGGCCAATAAAAACAGGTGAGTAATATATGAATCATATCAAGTATTGTAAATAACAACAAAAATAATGGTAATGATAAAGATAGTATCCATTTTAAAATAGGAGTCTTGAGTCTACCCTTTTGATCAAGGTGACATTGGTCACTAGACAGAAAACTCCCGATCTTGGTGAAACTGAAATGAGTCCCATTTTCAGCTCTAAGCTTTCCTACACTTGCTTCCAATCATTTCTCAAATTAAATGGTCTCTTATAGATCGCTGATTTCTCTCAGCCCCCTATGATCCTTCTTATTAGAAGAATGCGGAGAGAAATAACTCTTAGACTGCTTTAAAGGCTTAGAAAGTAGAGCAGTATCTAAACTTTATGGAGATAAAGGGTTTGAATTATTCTTTCAGCTTCCTTAATTAAGAAAAGTATTATTTAATTGTTATTAAATCCAAATCGGTAGTTGCTCGATTGATTACTACCAGAAGGAGGTTGAAAGGAAGATGAAATTATAAAATGCTGCTTAAAATGTCATTCTAAAAGTTATGACCCGAGTTCTCTCAGACTGTTTAATCAAGTAAGTGTTTTTTATGTGGTTAGTTTGTTTCAAGTAAGCATCATGAGGAAGTTTTAAAGTGAAATGTAGTCGTAGTCGGGCTGTATTAATCGTAGCCTTTGTATGGCATTTATTTTTCTCTAATTCAGTAAAGTTGTTTTCACCATTTTATTATTTTTTTCCAAAGGTAAGCTTCTTGACTTGTTATTTTCCCTACCCTCTTAACCGTACTGCGTTAACATTATAAGAAGAAATTAAACGCTATTCACTCTCGTTTGTGTATAGTTATTTATTGCGATCTTAGCTCGAAAACGTTAAGATTTTGTTTAAGTTTCGCTTTAAATTTTGATAAATTAACCCTAACGTAGGTAAGAAATCTACGAAAGGATCGGTTCGCTGTGAAGTAGTCTAAAGCTTCTTGTGAGATGCTTATGCAACTTGCTCTGATGACGCAAACTAGATTACGTATAGACCAAATCTTGCAAAAATTTTGAATGTGTTTAGATTGAAACGTTTTAACTGACACTAAGTTACTTTTTATATCTATGTGTGCTCTTTAAATTTTCTGACTAAAGATGAAGCTCTAAGTCTTGTTAAATTGAGGCCCACGATATATTTCCCTCAATTTTAAAACTTAAACTTTCTGTAGCTGAACTGCAGCCAGCCTTGACAGATTTCGTAAAAATTCAGTAAATGCAGGCGTCGAACGAACCAGATAGCAAAAAAGGTCTACTCAAAGCCGAGTTGGAAAGCATATTTGAAAAACCCTAACCGAAAGTGGCGGGTAGTTATCGAGTAGTGGTTAGCAATAAAGAGAACGACGTCGCTGATCTTCATCTTACATATTGTTTATCAGTATCCACGACGATCATTTTCTATGATCTCTAGGCCTCCCCCCCCCCAGAAAAGCGTCGTTGAAATTGGTAAAATTCTTAATGTTTGATTGCTTAAAACGTACTCTCCAGTTGTTTTTCGAAATATCGAAATTGTCTACAGTAGTTGCAACGACGCTCTTTTACTTTCTTCAAACAAGCAGAAAAGACGCCATTCCTCCGGGGACATTGAAGAAAGTTATCGAGCAAGCACACGGTGAGAAAAAAAATAATTTTATTTTCATTAACGAGCAAGTCTCAATCGATTTCTACGCATTATAGTGAGGCGTACCAATGAAAGCGATTACAGGTGAAAAAATAGAGAACGACGTGGAAATTAAAGCGGGGCATTCGTTTTAAGTGTTCAACTTACGTCCGTATATGTGCAGTTTCACTTCTAAGTAGTATGTGTATGACTTCTACTCTGAGCAAGCAAGAAAGGATTAATTATACTCTCTTGGACCTAGCCATCATCGGAGTTAAGACCAAGTAAGCCTAAAACCGTC
>NC_142679.1:12381295-12418795 GCF_964200805.1 Pocillopora damicornis | reverse complement strand
CACATGTAGTCTCGTGAAACTTGGAAAGCATATATCCTTTGCAATATGCTGCAATTCGTTTTCAGAGAAGAACGAATTCGTTTTCTCAAATGACGAATGAAGCATTTTAAAAGCGTCCCTCGTAGGTTTTGACAATGCTAGATCAGGACCCTGGGGACATCTTCGACCTGTTCGAAAATACGCCTGCCTCTCTACGTCTTTCATGAAATCCGCCGCTTCTTTGAGAATAATCAACCCGTCTTCCAAACTTGGTTGGAAACTTGGCTTCCTTGATAGTTCTTCTTCAAGTTGGAAGAGTTCAATAAATAGCCCCAATTTCTCTCCGAGATGTTAATATCTTTTTAAGCTTGAAATTAGTCTGACAGCTTGATTGCTGGTGTCACAGACAAATATAGATTCTCCATATGACAGAAGCGCTGATGGCGAGTGAAACCTAACTGTAAAGCCGTCTTGCATCCCCGGCTGGCTTCCTCCCAGTGAGTGAATTACCTTGCCATCAATACAAAAGTTAACTGAATGGTCATGAGAATCAGAGAAGACGAGCTTTTGTGCTGTTTTAGTAATGCCAAGGATAACTGACGGGTCCTTTTTAACAACACTGGTTAGTTCGACAGAGGCCTCTTCACGAGAAAGACATTCAATTCCTTGGTTGTGCATCGAGATCAGGAGCCCTTCCGGAGCGTCATAAATGCAAAGCGGTTGACCCTGGTTTACCACAAAATAAATCTCCAGTTGGGCTTTGTAACGCTTCTGCTGAATGTCAAAGTCAAACTGCGATATTTTGAAAATGGTCTTCTTGTCAAAGGTGTGGTGTTGCTGATTGTTTATATCGGGAGAAAACGTGACTAACCTTTTAAAATCTCTATTGTTTTACAAACCCGGCGCACGTTTTTAGAGGGATGTCGGCCCGCAAATTGACTTGCAGATAAAGACCAGAAATTTATAGATCTTTTTATAAATTTCTCATCCTTAATCCCGTTTCCCGCCGGAAATAATAAAAAAATTCCCGCGTCCCGCCAGAAAAATAAGCAACTTCCCGCTTCCACGCTATCCCGCATCCCGCCTTAAAATTTCCTTTCATCCCGCATCCCGGCAGCTAAAAACGCCTCATCCCGTATCCTGCCAAACCTATGTTAGACCCTCTAGATGGGGATCTGAATTTTGGCCGCGGGGTGTCCGCAAGGCAAGAGTTACTGTAATAACATTTACCAGTAAACCTAAAAGTGATGACATTAATTTAAAAAAAAAAATCCTTCAAAATTAATCCATCTATTATTTTCCTTGATCAAAAGAAAACTTTTCTTTCATATAAATTGCCTTTAGAATAAATACTACTCGGGTCCACGCTAAATCCCACAACACGACGAAATCTCATAGTCCATTTGTGCTATCAGTTTTCAATGTGTTATCAGTTGTTACATCATGGTTTTTGTGTCTGGTCTTTTCGCCGTTTTAGAAGCAATTCTATGTATACTCTAGTCCTTATAATGAATGAATGTGAATGAATGAATGTGTATTTATATACCGCACATATCACATACTGTCTCAAGGCGGTTTACAATTCTAATTGAGTAAGATCGAACGTCAGCTTGTAAAGGCGCCTCTGGCTGCCGCTATCAGTCCATATTTGATCTCACTCACCCACCCAGCCCATGCATGAAATGTACAATGAAACAACAGATAGACCACCACACCGGGAACTACGCCCCCTACTCTTTTCGACAAGTGTGTGGGTTCTTTAACGTCCCCTGCTGACCATGTAACACTGAAGATGCAGGAGACGGGGCCTACGGTTTATAGTCCTTATCCGAGAAGACTTGAATGTCTAACCATTTGCTGGTACAATTACAAAGGCAGCACATTCTCCTCAGTTATTTTAAGACCCTGAGTGTTGGTCCGGTCTGGGGCCCGAACCCTCGACCTCCCGCACAACAGACTGGCGCTCTACCAACTGAGCTAACCAGGCGAAACACTCATTATTCTAAGTTACCTGCTTGTTGAACGTCGCCTTGAGCTTCGCCTTTTCTGCTGAGCGACCAGGAACGTGACCTAGAATGTCGAGTTTATGAAATTAAATTTTGCCAAAAGATTGCAGATTTGAACCAGAAAGAAAACCGTAAATCAACGTTTACTCCAATTTACCTTCTACGTGTGTGATTATCTTTTCTCCTCTTTCGCTTCCCCATGGAAAAAAACTTTCTAAAATGTTGACTTTTTTAAAAAACGATCCAGTAATCTCCAAGTGTACTCAGTGCCCGTGCTCAGTCGAAAGCAATCCAACGTGCTCAAATGACCTATTCCTGGCATATTGTATGGCATGATTGAACGTCATGCAGCGCGAGTAAGACAATAAAATCCTGGCAAGTTATTAACAGATTAACGACCCAATGCCTAACCAGTCAAGTTTGAGTCAACTAGTACTCTTTGATTCTGGTCTCCGGTGAACTATCAATCAATAAGTCCAAACACCAAGGAATACTGTATAAAATGGGTCATAAAATTTCAAAAAGCTTTAAAAATCCATGTTTAGGCGCGCATCGTAAATTATTGTTGTTATCTAGACGCCTGATCCTTGAGCCCATGGAAAACACGCTGATCCCGATCCCGAGGGCTTTGTTCCCGGATCCGAGGCTGTGATCCCTGATCCCACCCTTTTTTAGGCCTTTGATCCCTGATCCCATATACCTCGTTACGACCCTGCCATTTGTCATCCACTGTATGTTCTCGCCATCGAGAAAAGTACGGCCTTCGCTTGAGAAGTGGAAAAGTGAGATGCTCTGTTCCAGGTAAAGTGGCAGGACATAAATCTTCAACGGTGAAGGGAGATCGCAGTATGAAGAGTAAAGAATCTTCGTTTATAGCGATACAGCGGGGGAGCTTTATCCTATTGGAACCCGTAAGTAATTTAAAGTTTGCTGAAGTTAGTGCCGTTGAAACGTACAGTTAAATGCGATCGGTTACGTCTATGAGCGTGTCATGCATTGAAACGCAACCACATGTTTCCAAGGAGACGAGTCATTGCAACGGAGTGAGCGCACATACACGTTCGTTAATAGATCCCGAGCAGTCCTTCATTTCTCTCAGATCGAGCAAGTGGGTGGAAATCAGCTCCCGCGAGAACACGTGTGTTCTCACGGAGCTGATTTAGTCATAGTATGAAGAACATATAGCGAAAAACATATAGCAAACAAACAAACAGAAAATTATTTGAGTCATGCTACGCATGTTACGTACCCTTAGTATCTCTGTTGTCCCTTAAAAACTTTGATAATTTAGAAGCTAAATTCGTTCAACCAATTAATCAATTGGAATTGCGCAATATTTATTTCATTGAGTTTTCTGCCTTTTAGCAATTTGTAAGCGATGCAGGGACCATTTGCAAGAACTAGTTTTAAAACACGCTCCACCAATTAGCCAAGCAAGCATCTCCCCAGACGTCTCCGCTTCATACCAACTGCCTCAAGAGGAAGAAACATCTCAAGATAAAGAGAGTTCAGAAAGCAGTGAACATGAAGCAATGCAGATACGTTTCGTTAAAGGGAAAGCCGGAAAAATGTTAGTAATAAAGTTTAACCTTTATATCTCTATCATTGCGTTCGGTGAGTGATAAGGTGATCGCTTCTTTCTTCCCGGTGTGTGTTTATAAGTACCTAGGAATTGTGTAGAAGCCAGCAAAAAATTATTGCAGTACTCTCTTGCGCGCTATTGTGTATTTTAAATGTGAACTTAGCGCCGATAGCGTACAAGACCCAGTAGTGAATCCAGAAGGAAGAGGGGGGGAGGCGTTTTTTTTTTTTTTTTGGTGTGTAAACCCAAAAATATTTTGCAGGCATTCCTTTCTTTTGCGAAAAAATTTTATTTTACCAAAAATAAGGAGGGGGGGCCTCCCCTAGATCTGCCACTGAGACAGGCCACTATACTCTAAACTACCGGTCATAAAGTACAACCATTTATTGTGCAGCTTGCATGCATAAGATACAACTGATAATCGAAATTGACTTACCACCTTTGACGATGGACAAACAACACCGCTTCTAAAATTACGTATGTTAGACCTACAGGTTTTTCGATACGTGTCTATATAGCACAAAGCGTTTTTAGTTTGGAATACTTAGCGGGTCACGGACGCTAGGTAACTTGGCATTACGCGCATCCTGCAAGTTATCACACATTTTCTCTTTTAATTTCTCAAAGGGGAGTGAAAAATGTACAGCATCAGAAGAATTAGCCAGGAGAATGGAATGTCTTCAGATTGAAGATCGAAGTTTCGTCCAATCACTAGAGACAACGAGCACCACATCTTCTTCTGTGGAAAATGTAATGTCTGGTTTTGAGCTTCAACGTTCAAAACTGAATGCTTTTCTTGAGGAGTGCCAAATCCAAGCACTTGGAAGCCCTTGGCTAGAGTAGGCCCAGGCCAGTCAAAGAACACGTCAAAGAGACGTGCAAAGAACCTCGGAGATAATTTCTTCTGTCCTCGAAGTGGTTTATCCCGATGACCCTGGTTATCTGTGGACTGAACTGCAAACTTCTACAACAGTTAGTAAAATATTGGGTGATGAAACAGTGTGGCCCCCATCTGATAGAAGTTATCTTGCGACTCTGGCAGAAGCATACAATGTAAAGGCATGGGATACAAGAAAACAGGTTTCGTCTATTATGGTAGGCATCGCCAGCTACAAAGCACTATTGGCCTTCATTCCTGGGTTGACGCCATACCGTTATACCCAGGCCGGCTTACATCGCCTCCAGCACGGTAGAGCAGTCCCTGCGCCAAAAAAGAGGCACCTCGATAACGGATTGATAGGCAGCATCTAGACCACTTTTTAAGTTTCATCACGAGCCCTCATTTAGTGCAGGATCTCCCATTAAGTACAAAGAATCTTAAACTATCAAATGGTCAGAGCATTGCGGTTCCTAACTTAATACGAACCTTGATTCCAAAGCGAATCTTCAGGCAATACAAACAGTACTGCTCGGAAACTAATTTTTCACCATTCAGCGAGAGGACAATGACGAGGATCCTATCAAAGTGTAGTGCCTCCGTACGCAAGTCCCTTCAAGGCCTCGATTACTTTGCTGCAGAAGGGGCACGAGCTTTTAACGATTTGTCCGCTGTTCTAGAACAAGCTTTGGAGAATGGAGCAAGAAAAGAGAGAGTACAAGGTCTACAGGAGGCGCTGAAGGCGGGAAAGCTATATCTCAAGAGTGACTTTAAAGTAATACATTTTTTCCTATACTTGAAAACACTTGAGAGTACCTCGATTTGTTTGTTTCTCCATCCTCTTTTGGGATTTTGTGGGAATGTATTATGTCCAAGTAGGAGAAAAGAGGACTGAATTTCAGAGAACAATTTCGCACTCTAGCACATTATTTTTCAATTGCAATAGCAAGAAGTGTTCAAACTTGATTCTTCGTTCGTTCTGGTTTAACTAGCCTGCATGGTAGGCGTAGAAAGGGGAGCCGAGAAGAGAGTTTGTGCGCGTTAAGTTGCGTTCGCCTCAAATAAGACAATTAACCGAGCACAAGTCAATCGAATATTGTTAAATTTTGTCGCCCATAAGTGAGTCTTTTGAGGCAAACAGCTTTACGGTTAATTTTGGGACCGTACTTGTTTTGTTAAAATTTCAATCTTTTGCCCGCTATATTTGTTTGACTTAAGCTCGAAGTAATGATTTCCAGAACAGTATGTACACTAACTGGAGGATGTTCACATGCATGGGTGCACCGCGCGTCCATAAAACTCAAAATGGAAATTTAGTCTTGCACTTGCTTATGAAATTGAAGTACGTGGTTCTCCGTTGCATATGTTTTGTTTATCAGGAGAGGGCATATGCCACGAAAGATTTAAAATCGTATCTCATCAAAGGTCACTGACGTATGAAATACGAAGGAATATCCCTTGCAATATTTAAGATATGAGTGTATATAAGGCTATACCCCACAAACCTTTGCTAAAACTGTCTATTTATCCCATTATTACGAGGTTCATATCACTGACAGCTCTCCTGTCGCAGAACACTGCAGTACGTTTTCACTGAGTGATTCATCAGACGCAGACCTGAAGCAGTCATGTAGTCACATTCATGACCAAAAGTGTGATCAATGCACAAGTTTAGCATCTGCACCAAGCGATATAGAGAAACTGTTGCGAGAAATTTCATTCAACCGTGAAGACAACCGAGACGAGGCTTTCTTTATCTACAAAAGTGCTAACCTGGCTATCCACGCGTGGAAGTGCCACTTGTTAAGAAATGTCAAGCAAGATCAGGCACGCCATGACTCCCTGTACCGTCTTGATGAACACACCGTGCTGTTGGTAAATGATTGGGCCATGAAATCTATCCCACAAAAATACCGAGAATCCTAGTCTTATTGGTTCGGTAAACGGGGAATTTCATGGCACATATCTGTTGCATACCGCAAAGTTGACAGATAGCTTCAAGCACAGAGCTTCATCACCATAACCCAGTCGTGTAGCCAGGGAAGTGCAGCAGTAGTCGTCATCTTACAGCACGTCATTCATATGCTTAAGACCAAGCATCCAGAGATAGAGAAAGTCTACTTACGTCAAGAAAATGCTGGGTGCTACCATTCGGCAAGTACAGTTTTAGCATGTCCCAGCATTGAAGCTTCAACAGGAGTGAAGGTAGAAGGCCTGGACTTCAGTGACCCTCAGGTAGGTAAAGGTGCTGCGGATAGAACGGGAGCAACGGCCAAAACCCGCATCCGGATGTACGTCAACGAGGGCAACGATGTCACGAATGCACATCAAATGAGAGATGCGCTCCTCTCACACGGCGGCGTCAAAGGGGTCAGAGTGGCTGTTGCAGATTCTCTAGAAGAATCCGTAAGAGGCGAGCTGCCCAAGATAGCAGGCAAAAGCAAGCTAAATAACTTTCGCTGTACCAGTGGAAAGCTCATCGCCTAGAGAGCTTATGCTGTTGGAAGAGGAAAGCTGCTCGACGTAGCAATGAATTCAGGTAAGAACTGAAAGACCGTGAATGTATTATTATAGTTATATTGTGCCCATCCCAAGCAATTAGCTATTCATTTTACATGAAGCTCTAGTTTAGTTTTGTAACATTGTATTTTACCACCGTGGAAACACTGCCATGACACTCTTCCGGATAGCGAACTTTACTTGTGAGTCGATTGAATCCTTTTAGTTTATAATATTACGTAAGGTGAGCACATCTGTACACGCGCGTTTATGCCCAGGGTATTTTTTGTGTTTTGATACAAACCATTTTAGTTGACAAAATCGATGTAACATGTGCATTTCCGCTATATTTGTTATCCAACATGTAATGAAATGTTAAATAGAGGTATAACGACCTACAAAACAGGCCTCAGTTGTTCCGCAAAAGGTGAATAGTGCTATTCACTGGACAAATGATTGTCCAGTGAATCACGATTTTTATTAACGTTTATTCACTAGATAGTAATTTATCAGGAAAATAGCGTTATCCACATATGAATGTAATAATTGCTTTATCATCAAATCTCTTTCGTCTTAGATCATGGATATAAATGGATGGAATGCTCTTTCTCTGCTGGAGATTTTAAGTATACAAGGGCATCTGGAGAAAAGCCGGCTGAAAAGGAGAAGGAATCTGAAGAGGCTGCTGCGGAAAGAGGGGCTTTTCCAAGTCCAAAGGATGGATGCACTAGGGTCTTTCAACGGATTTCAAACCATGAACGACATCTCTCGTTTGAAAAATACACCACATCACTCGAAAGACTTTCCTTGTTAGACCTGGCTAAAACGGAGTACGACTGTCTCCTCTGCGAAGGCATGGCAAGCATGCTAACCTTGCTGTTGTCTACATCAACACTTGTCACTATCTCAAGTACTGCACAAGAGGGCTGGGCCTTGAAGGAATCTAAAAAGCCCTATCGTTTTAACGAAAAGCAAAAAACCTACCTTGAGGCGAAGTTTAATCTCGGCCAGGAAACAGGGCGAAAACTCCACCCCAAAGACAGCCAAGGAAATGAGACGCGTCTTGAACTCCGACGGCAAACGTCTCTTCAAGCCAATGGAATTCCTGACGGAGCGACAATCACCTCCTTTTTTGGCAGGCTAGGGGCAAAAGTTCGTCAACAATTGGTCGCAACTGACGAGGATATTTACGTTGCAGAGGAGGAGGTTAATTTTCACAAAGCAGGAGAAGAGATTCTCGCCGACATCAACCTCGAGCATCCCCTTGTATTCGATCAATACAATATCTGTGCATTGGTCCGTGACAACTCCTTGACAAAGTTCAAGTTGGGTTTGCTGCAAATGCTTTGCCAGAAGTTTAACCTGGAGGCTGTTGAAGGCCTAAATGTAATAACTGTCCTAAATGTAATAAAGTCTAATGTAATAACATTTGGTCTTAAATGTAATAAAGTCCTAAATGTAATAACATTTGGTCCTAAATGTAATAGTCCTAAATGTAATAACATTTAGTCCTAGATGTAATGTCTCCAATGCAATCGTTTAACTCTTTCAGTGCATTGTTGTTATAGCGGACATCCACATTGAGATGTTGAAGTGACAGCTGTCGCACCAAAAAAAACCGCTGACCAGTATACATGTCACATTACGGGCTCGCTGATATCGATCAGTGTCTTTTTATTTGCTAGACATAAGTCGAGAAGCATTAGCGCAAACCGTTTTACTGATTTAAAATTGGCATCAAATGACAGCTGGCAAAACAATGAGTACGCTGATCAATTACTCTCCATATATCACTGGCTCAGACTCTTAAGTACTATAAATTTTGGAAAAATTCGATAACATTATACTTGTGTGATCAGTGATGGACTAAACAAGTCATAAACCAATTACAAACTTGGACAAGGGAGTCCGCTGACTTACTTGACGGACAAATTTTTTGTCTTTCCATGCCTGCATAGACCTTGTTAGCACGCACATTTTGTTTACCAATTTGGACCTCGTGACAGCACTCTAGAGAGTTGTTACTTTCAAATTCTCGAATATCTGCCTGAGTATATGAATATGGACAAAATCATTTTTCTCCCCAAGAGAACATAACTGGGACAATTATGTTCTCTTGATCTCTTGAAGGCTGTAAATGATGTCTCGGTCCCCAAAAACCCACGCAAAAATTTGTGCCCTTGCTTTCTCTGAGATGTGAGTACAAATAATCGTGTGAGCTGTTTTTTAACGGTACACTAATTGATTTAAAGAATTAAAAAAAAATGAAAGAAAGAAAAAGGAAACAAGGTTTGCTCGACGCACTGATCTCCTTAACGATCAGACATTAGATAAAACAGCATGACCTGACTCTGAAACGGACTTTTCTTCTACTGAATCAGCACCGTGAGATTGACATGCACCTAAAGAGTATAACTTTTCAGTCTCAAAATAACTGGCAGTAACACATAGATTTACCCAGCAACGTTGAATTGATTGGTTGAAATGAGAGTGGAAATATTCTTGAGTGCGGATCCGACTGATAAACATTTCACGAGCCTGTGAAAATCATCAAAGGTTAACGAAGAAGGAATTTGAAAGGACGAAAGGATCTGGTGCAGGGATGTTGGCTTGTTTACTGAGGGACAACTTTTTAGGAGTAAGTCGAGCTAAAATACAAACTATTCTAAACATGGACAAAAGTCATTATTGCCGAAATGCTAAGCTTCTTAATAAGGCGAAGCTGAAACCTATCAGAGCCACAGACGTTCATGTTAGGCACCAAATAGATTTGATAGATATGAGCAAAAAAGGATCCGTGAAGATGAATGGACATTTGTACAGACATGTTCTAACAGTGATTGATGCTTTCAGCCGTTTCCTTTGGCTTCGTCCTTTGGAAAGCAAATCAAGCCAGGTTATTGCAAGTGAATTGGAATCTATTTATATGGAGCATGGATCTCCAGAAATAATCCAGCGCGACCAAGGAGGGGAGTTCAAGAAGCCTTGAAATTACTTTGCGATCGAATGAATATAAAATTGATTTACAGTCGCCCGCGCCACCCCCAATCACAAGGCCAGGTAGAACGTTGCCACAGGAAACTAAGACCTAAGATGGAATATGACCTTCAAAAATAGGTCAAGACGGTATAAACTTGGCAAAACAGCTCCCTTTTTATCAAAGAATTCTAAATAACGACCCTAAAGAAGCGATAGCTTACAAAACACCATTCGAAATATACATTGCACGAAAGTGCAACGCCTTCAGAGAGAGCAGATCGCAATACGAAATCCTTCCTAGTGCTGGGAGGGTTCGCCCGACTAAGAGTGACCGTAATCGGCGTTCCCGGCAAGCTTTGAAATTACGAAAGCAAGCTAAAAAAGCCACGAGTAGATGTGACAAGCGGATGCAGCGAACACAACTTCGCTTAAATCCGACCTCGGTTTACAGCATCGGAGAAAAGTGTATATACGTTTGAGAGGGAAGCCATCGAATAAACGGCATGTGACGGAGGGTCGTATCGAGAAACGAAAGATCAAGTTGTATAACTATAAGGTTTCATACGCCTCACCACTCACAGGAAAGAAAGAAAGGAAATGGGTCTCTGTGGACGATGTCACAAGCCTAACACTAGAGCAAGAAAAACGGAAACAAAAATGCGCCAAGCTGCCTGAAAAGAAAAAAATTGACTACTACAAAAAGTACTACATACCTATGAGAAGAGATGATTATGCAAAGGCTATCGAAGATCAGGGTTTTAAATTGGTTTACAATCCTCCTGGAGATGGCAATTGCCAATTTGCTGCATTATCGCACCAGACAAAGAGACTAGGCATTTTGAGATCTCCTGAAACGATGCGGAAAGGAATAGTAGAGTACTTAAAAAGTAGTCTGTACAAGAGCGATGGCTTCCCACTTTTGGAGCATTTGGCAGATGATGAGTTCGCTTGCTGGGACGACTATATAACTCATATGGCGCGAGATGGGACCTATGGAGATCAGATTACGCCGTATGCAGCAGCAAACTTGTGTAACATCGACATCCAAATAATTTCCTCTCTAGGAGTTGGCGGGCAGCATGTGTTCAGTCCGTTAGCAAGTGTTTCAGCAGCTACCGTGTACCTTAGACATTTTGCTCAGAACCAAGGCGAACAGTACGTGAGCTTGGAACAAGTTGCGGATCACAACGACGCCAGTGGAAAAGAATACGATGCAAATGACCCAGGAGAAGGAGAAATTTCCGAGGATTAAGCAAATAAAATGGAATAGAGCAGGACCTTGTTGATTTTGAAATGGGTGACACAGACGCAAAAAGTGGACCTGACAGTATCGTCGGCATTGGTGACGACACGGATATTGCTATAGATATGGCTAAGGGACATACTCACTGGAGCTGAACAAACGAGACGGAGTCTGAATTGCAAATTGAAGTCGACAATGGTATAGCCCAATGATGGTGATAAGCTGATGAAGGTTCTGTTTGTTTCAGATGTAGACATCGACTTATTTGCGATGAGAGGAGATGACGAATGTCGCATTGGAAATCTTCCCAATGAAGTTCTAGAAAAAATCTTAGAAACAGTGTTTGCGTCATCAGCCATCCTGTTCGCTGGTAATGCTTGCCACTCATACCAAACATTACGTAAAGTTAATACACGATTTAGGGCGCTGGTGCAACGTCTGAAACGATTTCTACCAATTTTCATTCGGCAAACTTCTTGGAAGAACAACTTAAACTCTATAATAATTGGTGACAGAGATCCAAAAGGGTCGTAGAACTTTGCAGCAATACTAACAACGTTTCTCTTGGTGGGTTTAAGGTCTCTTGCATAGTTCGCTATCTCAGCCAAATCAAATATCAGTATGTCCTTCATGGGGTTTCAGTGTACTCCAAGGACCCTTGAGTCTGAGCTGGTTTTCTTTTCTAATGTGCCAGGCATGCTCTTAAGTTTTGTCTTCAGAAACAACATTCCTTTCTGGACAGGCTCGAGGGGACTGTACATTCTTGGGCTCAGCAGTCTTTCTGAATGTACCGGCATCAGAGTTTCTGGAATCATTACATTGAATTCTGCTTGTTAGTTCAGGGAAATTTAATACAAACTTCCTCCTCAGGTTGAATCCTCCTTCAGCAAGCCTGAGTTTGGACTTCAGATAAAGTTCATAGACTATATTAGTCTCAGGGGCTCCAGAACCTGGGTCATCCACATAAATCGAGCGAAGAAATTTCTCTACGAATTCAGGATCTGCTTCTTTGTACCTTTCAATGTGTTGCTTGATCGTGGCATTTAACAAGAAAGGACTAAATTAGACTCCGAAGACAACATGTGTAAACCTTAGAACCACAATTTCTGGAGAAGGTTTGTCGATGGCATCCACCCATGGGAATCTTAACACGTCTCTATCTTCCTCTACCATGCCCACCATCAGAAATGCAGAGGCATCAAAAACGACTCTATGCTTAGTTGTTAACTTGTCCCTTCTTATGACTGCATGATGCAGTATGTAGTGGACCTGACCAACGCCTCCTTCGCTAGGCTTTTCTACAACTTCAATTATGCCTCTATGTAGCTGTTCCTTTATGAAAGAGTCATATTCTCTAGGGACTTCAGGCTCGTGGTGGAGACGTTCAAGAAGGTTCTCTAAACGTTTCCTGCTCAACTGGTATGTGGCATTTTCCAAGGAAGATGGACTTCATATCTCTCATTCGTAAAGGATATCTGCTCTTGGAATTCTTCATGCAGCGTCCTTGGTTTAATGCCAAGTGGTTCTAGTTCCCAGAATGTTTTAGAGTTCCATCAAGGGTCTCATTTGTGACATCAACAGGTTTAACTGCACTCTTCAGTACATGTGTTGTGACAATATTACTTTGCTGCCTATTAACTTGTGTTCCCTCTGGGACTGGACCTAACAAAACCCATCCAAGTTTTGTCTCAATTGTAATGGGGCCATGCTCCCCTCGTACTGGTCTGACCCAACAAGAATATCAATGTCGATATTGTCCTCACCCATAAGGCTTTCTACATGAGACTCTAAAATGTCACATATTCCCTTTCTTGCGTCTTGATTAGTCACAGGGCTAACATTGAGGAAAGTTGTGGCGATTGATGATTTGTTGCTTGTTTCCAAATCTCTTCCTAAGGATCGCAATTACTTCTTCATAATTTGATGCAGTGAGAGACAGGCCAGAAATGGTATCAAGAGCTGGTTTCATAAGGAGTGAGTTCAAATGATTGAACTTGTCAACAGGAGCCAATGAAGGATTCTTATGAATAGAGGACTCGAAAGCATCCCAGAGGGTGGGCCACGAACTAACTTCTCCATCAAATTTTCTCAAGTCCAGTTAAGGTAATTTAAATCGAGGAACTGTTTCTTGAGTAGGTAAGCTTAAACAAGATTATTTGAGGGTTCAACATTTCCAACAGCTACAGGAAGGCTTACCAGAGATTCAATAGAGTCATTTGATGATAAGAAGTCACTAGTAACAACCTTAGAAGGGCTTACCGGTGTCTCGTTTTTTGATGCGTCCATGCCGTTTGCGGGGGTCCTCAAGGTTTCAAGAAAATTATCAATTCTAGCGATGGTAAGCTGAATTAATTCATTTACGAGATCTGCTTCCCGAATTTCGTCTTCAATTTACTCTTCTTCCACGATTGACAAGATTTCTTCGTCTACAACTTTTAGGGTTTCCAACTTGACGTGCAAGGACTGCTTTTGCTGGTAAAACTTTGACACGAGGAGGGCAAACGCTTATTTGTTCTCGTCCAAGTTAACGTTGCTTTAGGAGGCATCCAGTTGTTCAATGGCAATACGTTTGACGGTTGTTCTGTGCCCTTCACGCCAGTTTTTTCCTTGAAATGGATTTCACTTTGGGTAACATCACATGCACCTTTAAAATAATCAACTCATGGACAAATGAAGAGTCCACACCACGTGCTCGTAAACAAGAATTGTCCGGTCTGAGGATTAACACGACAAGAATTAGGACCGACAAATAATCCGGTTCGGAGTGACCATATAAGAGAGGGTGACGCCTTTTAAGGGGTATATCGCTGGTTCTTTATAGAGTCTAAGAACCTGCATAGGTTAATATTAACCACACAAAGAATGATTTTAATTTTAAAGCGAACAAAACGACAAAGCTAAGTCACATGATCGCAAACGTTGTTTCACGTGACCCGATGTCACCCTGTACAAGTCCGTAACACAAATTAGACAGGTCAATTTTCCCAGCCTTGAATATGATGTATACGAAAAAATGACTGATATAGCACAAAGACATAAAGGTACCTTGCGTTGAAGATGAAAAGTTAGATGGTGAAAGTTCAATCTAGGATTTCCGCATTGCAACTATGCAAATTACCCCGCTGGCATTAAGAGCTTCTGCTCGTGACATTCAACTTTAGCTGAATTTCGTTCCAGTGGGATGGAAAGAAAAGAGACTTTGGGAATGTCACCAGAGAGAGGGTGGAGGCATTTTGTATAGGGAATGGTAAGTGGAATCTGGAAGGGAAAATGAAAAAAAAAAAAAAAAGAAAGAAGTTCTATCAATCTTCGCAAATTGTGAGTAATGCAAGAAAATATTAAATTTTTTTCTTTTCTTCTTAAGGACACTTCATTCCATGTTGTTTGAAATAAAATTTTAATGAGTCAAATAAATATTAAGTCACCTTTATATCTTTTTAATACGAGTAATGAATGTTCAGTAGTAGCATTTTTTAGATTCTCTTCCATTAAAATTGTTACATCAGTATCTAGCACACCATTAGGTTTTCCTTTCATTGGATTGTTACGTAAATATCTCGTGCACTTTCAGAATTTTCTTCCGTTCGATTTCCAGGTATCTATCTCGTGCACTTGGATTGTTACGTCATTATCATACACATATTTAGAATTCTCTTTCATTTTGATTGTTACGTATTTATCTCGCTCACCTTTAAGGTTCTCTTTCATTCGATTGTTTCGTTAATATCTCATGAATTTTCAGGCTTCTATTTCATTGGATTTTTACGTTAGTATCTCCTGTACTTTAAGGATTATTTAATTGGATTGTTGCGTTCAAACCTCGCGCTCTTAGAGGATTTTCTTTCATTCGATTGTTACGTTCGCATCTGGCGCACGTTTACTGACTCGATCGCAACATTGAGTCTTACAGCTAATAACATCACTGACCAATCAGTTTATACAAACCGGACTAAGAACATTCGACTGAAAACAACTATTCACTTGACTCTGATGACGACTTCCGCTCAGGTTGTCGAAACGTCAGTCACCACTACCAACAACAGTCCTTCTCAGGAATACACTCACCCGAACGATCAAACTACACTATTACATTAGTCCTTCTCTCACTTTAGCATTTGAAACATAGACAAAAGATGAAATCATTGAAACGATGGGGAAATCTCTTACTGTGGAATTTCACGACAACTTCGAAGACACTATACTGGGCTACGCGTGATCTCATTTATGATCAAGTCGAACGGCAGGAAAGGTGCGTAGTGGCGTTTACAAAAACAACTTTAAAATGAAGTCGGCTATTTTTCAACATGAAAGTATGAAATATGAGCTAGTTTTTAAACTGCTGGTTACGTCGATAAAATTATTGAAGTAACGACACGAAAACGACGACAAAGAAGCGTTGTAATGGGGGTGGGGGTGGGTGATGGGGCACAACCAGCAGATCGTCATGCGGTGGCAGCTAAGACCCCTACAATCTTTAAGAGACCAAGTTAAAGATAAGAATACTGTTGGTTCAAAGTGTTGTTCAAAAGAGGTTCATTTAAACTAGACACTAAAGAATGTTATTCCTGTTATGAGGCTATTCATTAAAAGTGTCAATGTCACCAAATATGCCATGATCTACCCACCGAACCCTCGACCACAAATTCATTAAACACTCGATTTGGTAAGTCTTTACAATTATCTTCAGTCCAATGGTATGCTTTCTTTAGCTCGTCCTTGCGATAAAGAAACTTGATCAAATCTTGCATAGATCCTTTGCTACCACCATGTTTTATTTCGACCACTGGAGTGTTTCTGAGGATTCCCTCTTCGTATTCTCTGACCATGATACAACTTTTGTTCCTTTGAAGGAGAATTTTGTCACAGTGTTTCTCGATGGACCAATACCAATGCTTCGAACGTATCACGACAAACTGATGGTTTAAAATAAACTGGGTAAGTTGCCCTTTCTTCAGAGGTCTTTTATAAAGCCAAATTTTTTGAAGTTCCTCGAACTCGTCAATCCCATTAAATTCGCTCATTTCCTCTATTAGGGAACCCTGCGTCAGATAAAAGGATGTCGATATTCCAGGCTCGAAGACAAGTTCCCCTTTCCATCCTCCACCTTTAATATCCTTGCGAGAACGGCTTTTTCGAGACATTTTCAAAGGCCTGGGGATAAAACTCGAGAATTATAAGATAAGAATTTTTGGTGCGTTTAAATGCGTTGGTTGGAATTCAACATTTGTGCCGCTACTCGCACATACACTAATTTGATAACATTAAATGATTTCTTAAGATGTGCAAGGGCATTTCTAAATGGTCGCCGTTTTGAATCGTGCCCACATCCACGCTAAAAACTTTTCGGAGATAAACAAATTTGTGCTTTCTCAAGGGAATCACTAACCCGTCAGTCCAAATTTAGACATTAATAATCATTCAGACGCCAAACTTAATTAGCTAAACTAAGTCTGCTGATTTCTTTATTGTGGCAAAATATTCGTTGGAGTTGATATGGATTTCAACACGAATTAAGAGCTTAACAGTTCTTTAAATCTTCAAAAGGAAGATTTTGCGCGCAGGTGATATCGTACACGAGAGGAATCCGTTTGTGAAGCGAATCACCATGCGCACATCTCATGTTTGCCTCATTGAGGGTCTCATGGGTGATGGCTTTTACGGCTAACGATTAAATTTTGGCTATTCCCCAGGAATTTTCTTAACGGTAAATATTTTTCACGACTATCGATTAAAAGTTGACAATTTTACGCCTAGCGGATATATTTTTTGGCCGTTTTACGGCGATCATTTACCCTCATCAAGAACCACTTTACTAGCAGTACATACCGAGTGGTAACAGGAACATAGTGAATTCTTGGAAATTTTGCATTTATGACAGCAGAAGCGAGGAATTCTTTTTTTAGATAAAACTGTTTCCATTTTCGTTTAGTGTTATCAAATTTTTTGAAATGCCTTGTCATTTTATATTTACTGCAGAGTTATGGTTCAGTTTTGCCAACTACAGGCTGCATTGCACATAATTCCCTGAAAATGTTCTGCTAGAAACTCTGCTTGAGGAGCTGCAAAATTGAGTATTGGCTGTGTCTGGCTCTCCTGCTTAATTCTTAATTTTGGAATGTGAATTTGTTGACTTCGGACTAGGCTAAAACTGTAGGTATTTGCTTTTGGTTCTGGTAGAAACACGTTATGATTTTACATAAAAAGACTAATTTCAGATTCCGAATTGTGGCTAATCCGACGTCGAAATTCCTGCCCAAACCAGAACTTGAGTGCAGCTTCTCTAGAACTGTATCTCATTAAGGGTAACGCTGTTTATTCCTTTTCAAGCTCAAACGGTCGATATCTGAACTTGGTTGTACCTTTCGTGTCTGCTCCATGCGTGTTATTTTAATCTTCAAAGGTATAAAGGAATTATAAGTATTTGCTTCATTTGCGAGCCATCATTAACTACGTTCTAAAATCACGCAACTGGATAGAGACTTAGTTACACAAACACGGACCGTTAACCGGCAGTTGATGATACAAACTTTGCTATTGATGGCACACTTTATATCCGACACAATTAAATCATATGTTAGTGCCTTGCTGAAGTCTGACTGTAGAAGCAGATGGATTTGATATCGTGATATCTGTGAAGTTGTGTGACCCAACTCGATTTCTCGTGAACTAGCGACGGCAAGAGCTCGATAATATCCGCCTGACTTGATCTTGACTTCAAGGAAAATCTTACAAAGTAGTTCACATTGTCAAATTAGAAAGTACAATTTTCCCAGCCTTGAATATGATATATACCACACAGTGACTAATACAGCACGGGGAAATAAAGGTGTCTAACGTTGAAGATGAAAAGTTAGACGATCAAGCGTCAATCACAGATTTCCGCATTGCAACTATATCCAAATTACCCCGCTAGCGTTAAGAGTCCTTGCGCACGACATTCAACTTCCAATCCCGTACCAGTGAGGTGGAAAGAATAGAGACTCTGGGAAAGTCACCAAAAAGAGATTGGAGGCATTTTGTTGGGAAATATCAACACACGTGAAAAAATAAGATATTTTTTTGACGTGTGTTGATATAGCCAATCAGCTGCTTACACGTCACTCGCCTTTGGCGCCACTCGGTCAGGTTGATGAATAAACGGCAAACTCTTCACGATTCTCAGTGGGTGTAATTTGTGATAATCGGTATTGACACAAATTAATATTTTGCCGATACGGAACAGAGAACTGGGTGCCAGCGTAGTACGCGAAGGCTCATGGGTATGATGTTTGTAAGAAGAGACCGTTGAGAAACTTGTGGCATTCTACGGTCAGCCTTGCCACTAGCACTTTCCCATAAGGTTTATTTTTATTGTGTAATTAGCCTGATATGATTTGTTTTCTTCATTCTCTTCATTGTTTATAGATCAACCTTAAAACCCCAAAGGTGGCGCCACTGCAGTTGGTCGGGGGTACACGGTCCCTATTTTCCTAACAAGAGGTTTTTGGGGTTTACCTGTCCGGCTTTGGCGCATGTAGGACGTTACTTGTTGTATCTCTTATCCACTTTGTTGTAAATTCATTGTCACAATTAAAATATATCTTGGGCCTAGCTGACCAACGCGCCCATGCCTCAACCTTTGAGTGTGTTCGGTTGTGTAGTGAAGGCAAAATAAGTTGTTTGTCGGAGCTTCCTCGAATTACGGTGGCTAAAACACTAGAAAATCCATATTGATGACGGACAGTGAGGTTCAAACTTTCCTAGAAGGGGACGAAAACTTATATACTAAAGGAAAAACCGAAAGTTGCGTATTCAGTGGCTTTGGTGTTAGCATTTCTCTGAGAATGACATCGACAACTGGAAGATTTGTCACTGGCCGATTTTGGCCGTTCACCTGAAAGACTTCCGCCGGTAAGGACAAACTCAATAAATGAGAATTTTGTAAATTGAAAACTACGACCATTGTTGTTTTTGTAATCACGATTCAACGCATTTTTCCATCTTAAGAGTTAGCGCCAACGCACTCTACGATTGTTATTCGGGGATTGTCGATTCATTTATTTTCATTCATTGATGAAGTCGGCTTTTCTTCTCAGTAAAGGGCTATTGTGTTTATATGATAAAGAAAATAATACATGGTTGCTTGTAGATATGGAATTTCTCTTCTCGTGTTCAACTCGACATCTCACTCGTTCGCTGCGCTCACTCTGAGGTATCGAGTTAAATACTCCAAGAGAAATTCCATATCTATGCGCGTCAATGTATTATTCTCTATTTAAGGTATTGTGTCCTTTTTCAGTATAAGAATAATGACTGTTACGATAGTATATCTTACGCATTTTTACGATTTTCTTCCATTGGATGTTACGTCAGTATCTCGCACACTTTTAAATTATCTTTTATTGGATTATTGCGTTAATAAATCGAGTACTTTTGAGATTCTCTTTTATTGGATGGCTACGTCAACGTCTTGCGCTTTTTCGCAATTCTCTTTCATTGGATTGTTACGTTAATATCTCAAGCACTTTTAGGATTCTCTTTTACTAGATTGTTACGTTGATATGTCGTGGGCTTTCAGGATTCTCTCTCATCGGATTGTTACGTTAGTATCTTGTGCATTTTTAGAATTCCCTTTCGTTTGATTGTTACGTATTTATCTCGCACACTTTTCATATTCTCCTTCTTAGAAATTGTTTCGTTAGTCCGTTAGAATCTCATGCGTTTTTTTAGGATTCTCTTTCAATGGATTGTTTCGTTAGTATCTGGCGCTCTTTTAGGACTCTCTTTCACTCGATTGAAACATTAGTCCTTCGCCTACTTTTTTAGCATATTAAATTAATAAATCAAATTAATTAATTAAATTAATAGATCAAAGACAAAAACATCTTTGATCTCGAGAAAGTCATCAAGATGATGGCGAATGAGGCATTTCACGACAGTTTTCAAGACACTTGAGTGAGCGAGATCTCAGTTGTGATTTTTTCGAAAGGCAGGAATGGTGCGTAGAGGCGTGTACAAAGACAAATTATGAATGAAGCCAGCTATTTTTCAACGTTAAACTATTGAGTAAAATATAAAAATGTTTATTCAAACTGTCTTTAGAGGCAGAAATCAGTGAAAATGAAGTAGGCTGAGCATGTTTTTGTAGGACTGATTTACCATTCTTAAGTTTCTAAAAATTTTGTTAGCAGGCGGCTTAAGTAGAGATGTTCTTTAAGTTGTTTGACGGTTGGAATTGATTTGAGTTTTTGACTGTTGACGGTAAACATATATGCTTTTGACGGCTGACGTTGATATTTTAAGTCCTTTGATGGCTGACTGTTAAAATCCACTGGGACCCTCCTATGCAGCCAAATGGATTACAGGTTTTCATCAATCAAATTTTCCCCTTCAGAAAATCGTTTTTTAACCTTTGTGAGTTTTTCTCCGTATCTTCCGATATCAAGTATTGTAAATAACAATAAGAAAAATGGTGTTTGATGAACACCACAATGCTTTTGAAAATCATTCTTCTTGTATTTTTCAATGAAAACAAAACATCTTTCGGATAAAACATCATCCATTGCCAGTTGTATATGAGAAATAAAATGAAATAATGCAATAAATAGTATAGCAAAGTGAGATGTTAACATCTGACTTTGGTTCATCAAAGCGATATCTTACTTCGTGCTGCTACGAAGCCTTGGAAAAATAATAGTAATAAAAAAGATAGTATCCATTTTAATATAGTAGTTTCAAGGCGATGAAGGGGAGATTAATGCTTTTTATCTTCACGGGGCAACGAAGTCTTTAGATGACCTGAAGTGCAATTAAAGTTCATTCAATAAGGAGGTGGGGGACTTATCGAACACAACTTCAAGCATATACCTCCACTGATCAAAATGTCCCTTTGGGTAGTTCGTTGGTAAAGATAATAATAACAAGAAAGTTGTGACTACCCTGCTTCATGGTGCTTTGAGATAGTTCTTTAGTCGGAGCGGAACAGAAAAAATATATGCCCCGCATAATTTTGAAGAAAACCTTAACGCAACAGTTTCTGGGCCTTTACTGTTCGGTGACAGGTGTTATTTAAAAACTTCGGCTGTAGTTCTGGTATTTGTAACCTGACGCATTTGGGACAAAAGTATTTTAACTGATGGTGTGCGGGGTAAAACTGCTATCTTGACGCTGCATCATTCTATCCAACATCTATTTATAAAGCAAGTGGCCTTTGTAGATATTGTTAGAGTTAGAGATTGGCCTTTATTGATGCGGCGTTAACGATATTTTAGGCAAATAGGCGTTGTGAAAGGGGGGGGGTAAGAGGGCACAGCCAGCATGACAATTTATGTCCTCCTTCCGCTTAACGTTCGTATGAAGAGAATTCAAGCAATATGGCTACCACAACCGTCATGTTCACAAAACGTCTGTGCTTCTACATTTCTATCCATAAAATCTGAAGAAGTATTAATTTGTACGGAAAAAAATAACATGCAAAGTGAAACAAGTTTGCAGAGCCTCTTTGAGTGAGAATTTTCTTCGGGAGACATGTTTAATACACCAGCAAGTCTTTCCAGTCACGACAAATTCAGAATCGCAATTACTATGAGGATGCAAGTTCGATTTGATTGCGAACAACTTCGGGAAACCAAATACTAAAGGGACATAGCTTGAGCGGAGGTGGAATCCACAGGGAGAGACGAGAAAAGGGCGTTCAAGGAACAGGTGCATAAGGCCAGCGAAGAAGGCTACGCCTAGAGGCAGCAATGAGAGTAGCCCAAATCAGATCACTTATGGACCTTTGATTCACTAACAGTGGTAGCTAATGAGCAGAGAAAAACAACATGATGAAAATCCGTACCAATAATGACTTAATTAACTTCGTTAAAAAATGATCAGCTGTCGATCCTAAATCGCTTTTGTAAACTAGAGAAGACCACAGTCTATACAATTTGGTGATTATTTTTTTGGTGAGCTATTTTCACTTTTTTGCCCAAACGTATGCCAACAAAACAACAGTGATACCAACGCCGGCTGGTACGGCAGTGGAATTTGGGCGTCTCGTGTCTTGGCTTGGCTTTTTTAATTGGTTAAACAACCTTTCTGAGAAATGTTGACAATTATCGCTAAACAAAATTTTTAAGTTCATTTTCCCAAATAAACTTAATCAAATCTCTCATAGATCCTTCTCCCTCGATTTCAACAATCATCTTTGCTGGTGTATACCTAGCTTGACCCTCTTTACACTTCTCTACACAATCCTTTGCTTTAGACCTTTGCAGGAGAATTTTTTCTGAATCCTTTCAGATCGAACAATACCAATTAGTTGTTTTAATTACTACAAACTGATGATAGGTGGACAGGTTTGCCTCTCCGTTTTTGGAAAGAGGGCATCGATAACTACCAATATTTTGTATTTCCTCGTTGTTCGTAGTCCCATGCGGGTCTTCCACAGATTGTTGCAGCGAGTAACGTTTAGTGTCGAATTCGCCATTTTCTTTGTAAAAATATGTGCATACCTGACTGGTCCATTTTCCACCCTACTGATGCTTCCGCTCATTATCATGTGACAAATGTTCTAATAGGTAAAGATATACCATAAAAAAAACATATCAAAAAAAGCCAACATCATTCTCCTGCCCGTATGGACATGGCCGTCATTGTATTAACTCATGCAGATATCAGCGTAAAGTCGCCTGATAAATTCAAAGCAATCACTCGTACGTTGTGATTTTTTTCCATGAGCAGCAGTGGGATTTTTTCTTAGCAAGCAAATGTTCCGAAATATGGGCCTTAAAAAAGGAGAGAAAAACGAAAAAAACAAAGACAAACAAAATACACAAAATGATATAACAGAGAGAGAAAAAACCTTCATTGCGATGTGGCACAATGAATGATTGTTTTCCTCGCCTTCGCTGTATCAGCTTTTAGCTAGTTTAAATATGCAGCTCGTAAAGGCTCTATTTGTATTAGAAATCCAACCATGCTAACTCTCGAAGAACATCATAATCGATCAGCTGTCGATGACAGGGACACACATTTCTATCAGTTCTTACCTTCACTTTCAATAGTTAGATGACCTCCCGTTCCTTCATTCCTGTATGTCGCGCTGGAATTAAGTTTCGTCACCCTTTAAAAATTCCTGGGCTAATTAAACAAATATGACTGTCAACATAAACGAATAAAGGGGGCGAGTTTCTAAAGAAACTCTTATACTGCGTCAATGGGGAGTATTATATGATAATTTGGTTTCATTAATTAAAATGACATGAATTGGCCACCGTAGAGATGTTCTAAATCTGACCTTGCGAACGTTAGTTATTCATAAGAGTGGATTGCCTCTGAAACGCCAGCTGTAGAATCCCTTTACGGTTGCAAATTCCCCTTATCATTTCTGTAGGTTGATAAATAGAGAATAATACATGGGCACAAGAAGATATGGAATTTCTCCTTGAGTGTTCAACTCGATAGCTCACGAGTCAGATATCGATTTGAACACAAGAAGAGAGCTGATTACATATCTGCAAGAAACCATGTATTCGATTGTCTTTTATATAAACACAGTAGGCCTTTACTGGCAAGAAAAGTCGACTTTATTAATAAATTAAAAACATAGGATCCACAATCCACGTAAAAAAGTCGCAAAGCACGTCGGCAATTTTCGGCGATAAGGCTCAAGATGAAAAAACGCTTTGAATCAGTACAAAAACAAACAATGGGGATAACTTTCAATTTGCTAGTTACACGGCCAAAATCGGCCAATGGCAAATTTTCCACCTGTCGATTTTTCTTCTCAGCCGCGAGAAAAGCGGCTGAGAAGAAAGCCAAAGCCACTAAATACCAAACTTTCGGTTGCTTTTTTCTTCCGCTTCTGGGAAATTTTGAACGTCATTATTTGTGAGCGATACAAATTTTTCAGGGTTTTAGCAGCCATAATCCGAGAAATTTCGACAAAGGACCTTGGATTGAGAACGGTGAACGATTTACTATTCTTTCATCAACCTGTCAGAGTGGCGCAAAAGTCGAATGACGTGTCAGCAGCAGCGAATACTGTTGAATAATCCCGGCGAATAACTGTTAAATACCAAATTATGTTGTGACATCAGAAACTAAAGACCACGTTGCATAACCTGTTTCAGTGCTCTGACCCGGAAAGAGCGTGCGAAAGACAAGAAGACGCTAATTATGACCTTCTATTGAGCGAATTCGCCTGTTCCACCTGGAATTTCTAGCTTCAAAATTCATTGAGAGCGGTGAATCATCATTTTCTCATTTAAGGCAAACACTAAAATGTAAATTGTCAAATTTCTCATTCTCCGGCCTCCACAAACTGTAAGCGAACTGGAAAGGTGGAAATAAATTATTTTATTATAGTCAGTCTTCGTCATAAAACGGTCTAAAACCTTTGGGTTGTGGGTCCGCACTTCATGGTCAAGAACAAAAGAGCACAACTTCATTTCTTCCTTTTTTCCTTCGTTTGTATACAGATTTAGATGTGTCTTTTTGGGGGTTGGAACATTTTCATGGAATGAAGTTGAGCCCAAAGTTTCTCTGCTGATTTCCTTAAGAATTGTACATTGAACGATCGTTAAGACTTTCAACGCTTCTGTTGAGTCAGGCTTTATAAAACACGTGGCTGTTGTAATGATATTTCACATCCAATACGATACACAATTCTGAAACATTATCTGCTCTTAAAGCTTTCCTAATTTTGCTTCTACGTACGTTATGCTACCTGATGGAGACTTTCAATACATTGACACCATCTTAGCCTTTCATTCGCTTTGCTTTGCCATAAGCACAGGTCTGAGGAAACGTATGTTGCTCCTTTCATAAAAAGACCTTGATGTTGACTCACCAGAATTCGAAAAGCAACCTCTTGGAATAAAGATTTGACTTCTATCTTCTTCTCCGGTTCTCATGAAAATTCTCAATTCAATTCTCGTAGACAAAGAGGGCGAACCAGTTGTGATGCAAATTACTATAAGTATGGTAGCAACTCGAGAACGAGGTTGAAAAAGAGTGATTAAACTTTCCACGTGTTTTTGATAATTAGGGGCAAAGTACATGTACAAAGTTTATATACGAACCTTCAGCGGCGTTAATCAGCTTTGTGTGACGCCAATCATATATTGATTCTGTTGCGAATAAGTAAGTTTATTTCATAGGTACTGAGATTTACCCACAAAAATCGTAGTGAATAAAATTCGTACTGATTCTAAATGTAGCCAATCAGGAGTACGAACGACAAAATTTCATCGTGAAAAATTATCGCTCGTCCAAGCAGCAACGCGAACGACAAAATTTCACTAATGATGAATGAACGTACTGAAGAGAACGTCATGCGAGAGCCGTTGCACAAAACCCGCGCGCTTTGAAAAATGGCCGAGGGAAGGTTCGCTTCTGTTTACTCAGTTGAAGAATTCATTTTAGAACACGAAAACAAAAATACCGCTCAAAAAACTGAAAGAGATGTAAGATTGCTTGAAATATTTTTGAAAACGAAGGACGAAGACAGGAAAATTGAAGATATTCCAGCGGCTGAGTTGAATGAATTCATTAGCGAATTTATTATCTCCGTACGCACTAAAGATGGCTTTAACTCTTCGGTAGCTTTGACAACCGAAGAGTTAAAGATATTGTACGAGAAGGGTTTGCTCGGTATGTGTTGTCCTGAGGCGCTATTAAACACGCTCTGGCTAAACAACACTCTTCACTTTGGACTCAGTGGGTGCAAAGAACATCGTGATATGTAAAGCTTCACAAAACAGCAAACGGAGTGGAATACTTGGAGTTCAATGAACGTCAAACGAAAACAAGAACTGGCTCAGACTACAGCAATGTCAGAGCTGTACCGCCGAAAATGTTTGCGACCTACGAAACTGAAAGAGATCCTGTCGCAGTCTACAAATTTTTTGCCAGGAAGAGACCCGAGGAAATGAATCAAGACAATGCTCCCTTTTATCTGGCCGTAAACAACGGTTTAAAGGCGGACTCGCTCGAAAGAAAAAGCTGGTTTAAGTCCGGTGCGGTTGGCGTAAACAAACTCAACGGTTTAATGAAGACAATGGCTTCGAAATCACAGCGGCAGAAAGACAATGATCCAGACGCTAAGTGAAAATGACATTCCCCCTACGCAAATTGCACAGCTATCTGGCCATAGGAATTTGAAGAGCATAGAAAACTACAGCATTGTTTCAACGAAACAACAGAAGCACATGTCAAAAGTGCTAAGCAGTGTGGTGGCTGGTACCCCAGCTTCGTCCTCTTCTGAAACAGCTTGTCCGTCGTCCTCCGACTCCCAGAATACCGGTAAGCAGTCCATGGCACTATTCAGCGGAGCTGTTATTCAAGGTGGTAATTTTTCCATTCATATCAACACAGTAAATCAGTCTCCGACGCTTACCACAGATCCGTCAAGTCCCGAAGCGGCGAGATGGAAACGTCTGAGGCCTTTAGAACTGGAAAGTGACTCTGATGATAACTGAATATTGACTTTCTTTACATGACACTAAGTAGTATGTTGGCATGGCTTCCTTTATTATAATATTAATAGACAATGAACTTGATTGATATCTGATGAACACAGGTAAGCTTAAGTGTTATGAACTTTATGCACTTTTATTAACTTGTTGTTGAGAAATTTTTGAACTACTTTTTACGCTTTTCATCGCCCCATTTGTGCTATTTGTCTACCAAAGACAACACGAAAAAATCTCAGCACCTATGAAATAAACACATTACAGCATGGAAAATGCTTTGTACGATTTTCATTCACTCGTTGATGCTACACAACTCGTGAATAAAAATCGTACGCGCGCATTTTCCATGAAGAAATCTCTATTTTTCTTTATCAGGAATTTGACTGCAGGGGTTGCCCCACGGCCAATCAACTCCCAGGGAAAAATATTTTTTAAAATTAACTTTTTCGTGGGTGCGTTCAAATCTCTCAGGCTAATAGCAATGTTTTTACCGTCAACCGTCAAATAAGCAAGTCAAAGAAAGATATCCTTACCGTACCGCTCGCGTATATGATAAATGCGCAAACGAATTTCATACGCTTGGACGCAAGGTAGTCAGACCCGCATATACGATTTTTTTTGCTTGCACGGTCGAACAAAATGCGCGACTCATGTTCCTATGTTATTCATTGCCATAACTTTCTTTTGTATTACACTATTGTGTAAAACAAAAAACTTTTACTGGTTTGAAAAAGCGGCGAGTCGACATTGGAAAATTTACATAATGAAAAAGCTATCAGGTCACACTCACACATACCGCGTCGCTTCGCGAATTTATCGAATAACGAGCATTAGTAGTAGTAGATTTGCTTGATATGAATTGTTGATGAATCAGGAAGGAAGGAAAATGTCACTTACATACGGCATGGAAACACGTTTATCATCAGGCGAATACTCACGAACGAAGCGAATACTCACTAACATGCTACCCAATTTACTCATTGCAATCAGCGCTCCCTTGAATGTTTACCCACCGGAATGTTAACAATTTGGTGTTCGCATCGCAAGTGATTATTTCTTCGAAACTCCAAACTTACCTCGATCACCTTCGATGAGGAACAGTAGGAAAATGTACTATTGAAGATTGTGATTGATGTCTTATTTTATTCATTGCAATCGGCGCTCGCTTCGGTGTTTACGCACCGAAATGTAAACAGTTTATTTCGCATCGCACGTGTCTTCAAAAAAAACTTGAAATTCATGTATCCAGCATTCAATTTTCCCTTCCTTTTTCAAGCAATTTGGTGAACATCGATCGATGATTTGACAAATAATGAAACAAGAAGCAAATTGGCAAATCTGCTCTCGCATTTAAATTTGAATACGAGTCAGAACAAGACTTAGTCGTGACATGTAACCAAACTGTAATACAACACAATTAAAATAAGCGAGTAGAACTTCATAGTTTGTGTTTAAAAGGCGAGATGAACGAACCAGTTTTCGAGAACAGCATGATAAAAGCTATGAGATAAGCATTTGCGTGTGAGTTTGTATTCAGAACGCGACAACTGGTTACAAGCAAGGGCCTTAGCTGATTCTGCCGAAATACGACACACTGATCATATATTTACTTTCAAAACCTTCCCAGGCCGTTGCGAGGGATGTTCTTTTACACCTGTTGAGAAATAGCTATTTTGATACAAGAATTCTGTTGGAAAATGAGATATTATTGATATATTCCGATTACGAAGTCACATTAGTATGCAACAGTATGTCGGGAAGGTCGGTTCGAACGGTGATTGAAACTGCATTAGGAGCAAATGTGGCCAATATCCTTTTATAGTCCGATATTATTGCTTTTTATATTGTAGATTTCATACTCTTGATAAGTTTTGAACCTTCTTACTTTTCTTTGGTCGTAAGTTATTCTAAAATGAATCACAGTCAAACTTATCAAATGAAATAGGCCATTTTCGATATGCTAAAATTCAAACCTGGCTCCGAAGCTTAGGGAATAAAACAAAGGAAATCACATCGAAGTTGAAGGATGAATAATTAAATTATTTTGTTTTATTCCCCCTAACCTTGGAGCCATGTTAGAATTTGATGTAACGAAAATGGCCTATTGAGGGGGTCGTCATTTGGCGTAACCGCTGACACCTCGCAAAGTATCTGTAGGCATGGAATCAACCTGAGGCGCGTTAACTTTCAGACCCCAAGGTGAAAAAGGGTCATGTGACTGTAAGGCCGCCACAATAGAAAGTCAAATGAGAATCTATCTCAAGGCTGGCCATGACATCGAGACAGCATCGCAAATGATGACAGCCATGAGTCATCTGGCGGAATGGCTGGAGTCTGCATGGCAGTGAGCGGTCCGCAACGTACCTACTGCAAAGTCAACGCCAGTGAAGTGGGAAGGAGTATTAGTTTCATTAATAACATTGCATACACCAACGAAGGAGTGCTGCTGTGGAGAGCGTATGGAGTTGGTTCCGGTAAATTTTTACCTAAGCGTAGTTTCTGTCAACAAAGTAGTAGCTTTCTTCCTCAGTTGAACAAGAATACAGATAATGCGATTTCCCAGGTTTCTTTTCAAACCGTCAAAGCTCGACGAGGCGCGAAAAAAAAAAACAACAACAACAGTAACAACAGAATTGGCAAAGGCTTCAGCAAGCCTTTGCTAACTCTGTAGTTCTGCAGGAGAGAGAATGACAGAGACGACGAAACCTGTGAAAAGGAAGAGGGCTGTTATATTTTCCAAAACATCCTGACTGAGGAAAAAACAAGTGTGCCCTCGAACAAGAAACACTGTACAACAAGGCAATGACCCAGGTAAACTAGAGCACGACGGTGGTGCCGTTCCTGAAACTTTGAACGAAGATGTATACATATCTTTGAAGGAAGAAGGTCTAGCGCTACTGATGGGATGGGCTCTGAAGTCAGCGATGGTAACGAGAAAGACCTTCACCAATGCTCAGAAAAACTATCTTACTGAAGTTTTTAAAGAGGGAAAACGCACTGGGAAAAAGGCTGATCCTTCTATCACTTCAAAGGCAATGCGAGCTAATTATCTGGTACTTTTCAGCAGTCCAAGATTTCAAAGCTGCATTTTGGTGGAATTCAGTTATTATCGATTTTCTCAAAAATAAATGGACATTCATGTTTTTTCCGCTTCTTTACTCACAATGCACACGCCAAACAACTTACATTCCATCACGTACCAAAATGTCGTTGAAATAAATAAAAAAAATTTGCATTCTTAATGTTTACTTCGCTTTCTTGAATAAACAGATGTTTTTCTATGGACGCGAAAGCTACATGCCAAAAGTCAATAAGTTGGAGGACTTGATAAATTTACAAAAAAAACGTACTCACCAGTTGTTTTTTACCACAATGCTTTCAGCTTGCATCGTAAAATTGATTGCAGCAACTGAAAAGATTGAAATTCAGTCTCGCATGGTCTTATACTTTCTAAAAACAAATAGAAAAGATGCCTTTCCTCCGAGGACATCGAAGAAAGTTATCGAGCATGCATACAGTGAACAATAAAATCCTTTTGTTTTCTGAACGACCAAGTCACAAACTAATTCTGCGCATTATAGTGAGGTGTAAAAATGTAAGCGATCACAGATGAAAAAATAGAGAATGACGTGGAAATGAAAGCGGGGCATTCGTTTAGAGGGTTTAAGTTACGTCGGTATATGTGAAGTTTCACTCCTAAGAGGTATGTGTATGACGTCTACTGTGTTCTTCTCTGAGCAGGCAAGAAAGGACTAATTGGTCACAGGACTTCTTGTCGTCCAATTCGGTCCTATTATCATTCTTAATGAACATTTTTCTTTATTCTCATCGCTCGTCTGCTTGATATTGTATTGATATTTTAAAGAGAAATTCTGTCATGGTTATTATGGGAGTTAAAGGGTTATAGGTTTTAAAAATATCTTTAAAAATCCACCCGATGCGTAAGTAATCTCACTCGAAACGATTGCAGCGATCGTCGAGTGGCAGTTGCTGAGATACCTGCGATCCTTATAAAGACCAGACTGTTGGTTCAAATTGACGTTGAAAAAAGTTCAATCAAACAACTGTAGAAAGAAATTCCTATGTGACTTTAAAGCAGCTCTTCATTTGAAGTGTCACTGTTCGCAAAAAATTGAGTGTTTCTTTGACCGCACCCTACCAAATATTCATTGAACACTCTATTTGCGAACATTTTACAATTATTAAGCACCAAATCGTATTTAGTCTGCAGTTCCTCCTTGCGATGGAGAAACTCGATCAAACCTTTCATTGTTCCTTTGCAATCGCCTTGTTTTATTTCTTCTACTGGAACGTTTCTGGGGGATCCTTCGTTATAATCTTCAATCACGGATAACTTATTGTTTCTTTGAAGAAGTTTTTCATTGTTTCTCTCGATGGATCACCACCAAGAAGGAGAATCTATCACGACAAACTGATGGTTCAAAACCATCAGGGTAACTTGTCATTTCCCCGGAGTCGTCAATCCCTTCATGTTCGCTAATTTCCTCTCTAAGGAAGTAATGACTAAGGCGATAAGTTTCTGATCTTGTGTAGAGGACCAGCACCTCGGTCGAACTTCTACCCTTGGTTGTCTTTGTGCCTTTTGATTCCGACATTTCACAAACCTTGCGGATATAAATCGAAATAAAAAAAATTTAAAACTGTAGGACATTTGAAAGATTCTTTTACCCTTGGATGATCACTATAACACAAAAGAAGATTCCTACTATACTGTCCAAGATTAATTAGAGACAGAGGGTCACAAGCAATGTCAAGTAGGGCCTAAGTTTAGGCACTTTTCAAAGGAGAAGGAAGATGATGAAAACATTGTTTAAATTAAGGACGCATTTCGAAAGGTTGCAGATTTGGATGGTGCATACATCCACCTTTAAAACGTTTTGGAGTTTAACTCAAGTCTAGTCAGTCCAAATTTTGATATTACTAAACGATACATCGAAGTTGAAAAAGTTAACTCAACTTAAATGGTACTGATTCAGACGCCGAACTTGTTTAGCTGAACCTAAACAGGAGAGCTTAAGGATAATTTTTCAAAAAACTGGTTGTATCCTCCTCAAAGAGCTGAAGGAGATCCAGAGAGTGATACTAGGTTAATATGTAATCGTCGTATGAAAAAGCCACTCTTCGTTGGCAGCCAGCACGAGTTAAAAGCATCATGTTTAACTTTGAATAGAAGATCCAAATCTACAATTTAACAAAGACAATCATGCACAAGTTCATGAGTAAAGTGGTTGCGGCTTCGAAAGTTTCCATTTTAATCAGCAGTTGTTTTGTCACTTGAACTTGTTTAACAGAGATGAGAATGAAGTATATTTCCGCGAAAAACAAGCTCCGTCTTGCAAGCACAGCTGCAATGATATTGTAGTTCGATTGTTTTGGTTTAACCGTTGCATCTATAGACAAAATTGTCTGCTTTCAGGTCATCTGTTTAGTATTCAGTCTTCGGTTCAAGGGAATATAATCTTCCGTTTTTGAAGGTTATCAAATGTTTCCTGACAACATCTTCACCAAATATTTGACATAACCAAACCAGAAACCACTTTGTCTTTTTTAGTTTTGGGATAGACCCTTTAAACTGGCAAAGTTTCATTGAAATCGGTGAGATGGTATGTAGCACGACTGCCTGGTGCTCTCGTGAACACACTCTTAACTTTGTGCGCGGGTGCTATGAAACAAACGTTTTTGTTAGGCGAGTCATCAGCGCGCATCACTCTGTTTGCCTCATTGAGGGTGTCATGAGGAGATGGCTTTCACGGCTAACGATTAAAATTTTGGCCATTCAACAGAATTTTTTTTAACGGTTAACTTTTTTCACGACTATCGGTTAAACTTTGGCAATTTTACGCCTAATGGATAAATTTTTTGGCCCTTTTACGGCGATCGTTTAACCTTGTTGAGAACCACTTTACCTGCATTACATACCGAGTGGTAACAGGAGCTTAGTGAATTCTTAGAAAATTTCGAATGATAACAGCAGAAGCAAAGGATTTTTTTTAAAATAAAACCGTTTCTGCTTTCGTTAAGTGTTATCAAATTTCTTAAAACACCTTGTCATTTCATTTTTACTGCGGAGTTATGTTTCAATTTTTCCAGCTAACAGCTGAATTGCACATAACTCGCGGCAATATTCTGCTCGAAATTCTGCTTGAGGAGCTGCTAAATTGAGTATTGGCTGTGTATGGCTCTCCTGCTTAATTCTTAATTTGTTGAAAGTAAATTTATTGACTTCGGACTGGGCTAAAATTGTAACTATTTGCTTTTGGGTCGGCTGGAAACACGTCATGATTTTAGATAAAGAGACTAATTTTAGAGTTCGAAGTTTGGCTAATCCAACGTCGAAATTGCTGCCCAAGCCAGAAGTTGAGCGCAGCTTCTCTCGTACTGTAGCTCATTAAAGATAACACTGTTTATTTCTTTTCTAGCTCAAACGGTCGATATCTGAACTTGTTTGTACCTTTCGTGTATGCTCTATGCGTTTTATGTCAATCTTCAAACGTTCAAAGGGATTATAAGTATTTGCCTTCATTCTCGAACCATCATGAACCACGTCCAAAATCGCACAACAGCATACGTAGAAAGACGGACCATTAACCAGTTAATAATACAAACTTTGCTATTAAACATTAATTAAAGACAAAAACTTCTTTGATCTCGTAGGAATCATTAAGATGATGGCGAAAATTAACCCCCAATGAGGAATTTATCGACAGCTTTCAAGACACTGGAGTGGGCGTGATCTCAGTTGTGATTTTTTTCGAAAGGCAGGAATGTTGCGTAGAGGCGTGTAGAAAGACAAGTTATTTTTTTTAACATTAAACTATTGAGTAAAATACAACAATGTTTATTAAAACTCCTGTTAGAGGCGATAATCAGTGAAAATGACGATAGATTAAGCATTTTTTTGTAAGACTAGTTTACCACTCTAAAGTTTCTAAAACTGTTGTTAGCAGACGGCTAAAGTAGAGATGTTCTTTAAATTGCTTAACGGTTGGTATTGGTTTGAGTTTTTGACGATTGACGGTAAAAATAGATGCTTTTGACGGCTGACGGTAAAAGTTTAAGCCCTTTGACGGCTGGCTGTTGAGACACTCCCATACAGCCAAACCGCCGGACTACAGGTTTTCATCAATTAAATCGTTCCTTTCAGATCAAATCGTTTTCCACCTTTGTGAGTTTTTCTCTGTATCTTTCGAGGCCAATAAAAACAACTGACTAATATATGAATCATACCAAGCATTGTAAATAACAATAAAAATAGTGGTAATAATAAAGATAGTATTCATTTTAATTTTGAAGTCGCAAGGCGATGAAGGGGAGGTTAATACTTTTAATCTTCATGGGGCAACGAAGTCTTAAGATGACCTGCAGTGTAATTAAAGTTCATTTAATAAGGAAGGGGGCGCTTGTCGAACGCAAGTTCAAGCATATACCTCCACTAGATACCTCCACCAAGCTCTATGGTCACCACAACCGTCACGTTAACAAAACGTCAGTGATTCTACATTTCTTACCAAAAAGTCTGGAGAAGTATTACTTTGTATGGAAAAAATAACATGAAAAGTGAAACAAGTTTGAGAGCTTCTTTGATTGATAATTTTTCTTCGGGAAATGTTTGATCCCCCAGAAGTCTTTTTAGTCCCTAACAATTTAGAGTCGCAGTGATAATGATGACAGGGTACAAGTTGGGTTTGGCTGGGAACATCTTTCAGAAAACAAATACTAAGGGGACATAGCTAGAATGGAGATGGAACCCTCAGAGAGAGATGATTCAAGGGCTTTTAAGGAACAGATGCATAAAAATCGTGGACGATGAGGCCAGGGAAGAAGGCTTTGCTTGGATGCAGCAGAGATAAGAACCCTTAAAGGATTCAAAATGGCAAGTACTTTCAATAGACCTTTGATTCACTGGAAGTAGAAGCGAATGGGCCAAGAACGAAAACGATGATAAAGATTCGTAGTAACAATGACTTTATGAACCTTATTGAAAAACGATTACCTTTCGTTGCTGAATCACAGGTATAAACAACTGATGAGCACAGTCAAGTTTCATTTTGATCATTATTTTCGCAGAGATATGAAATAGTTAAAAAGTGAGCAAAACACATGAACGAGTTGCGAATATGAGTTACTCTATATTAAGATCAGTCTAAAATGGGTAAAGCTTTTTAATTCTTGATTTTACGTTTCTAAAATATCTTTAAAAATCTATCCGAAGCTTCAGATGCATAAGAAATTTCATCTGAAAAGATTGGAATGATCGTCGTGCGGTGATAGCTTGGGCCCTTGCAATCTTTAGACCAAGACCAAGTTAAAGATAAGGAAACTGTTGCTTCAAAGTGTTGTTGGAAAAGGTTCATTTAAACTACACCCTAAAGAATGTTATTCCTGTTATGAAGCTATTCATTAAAATTGTCAGTGTCACCAAATACCACAAATTCATGAGACACTCGATTTGCGAAGTCTTTGTAGTTATCTTCCATCTAGTGGTATGCTTTCTTCAGCTCATCATTGCGTTAAAGAAAGTCGATAAAATCTTTCATAGTTCCTTTGCAATCACCATGTTCTATTTAGACCACTGGAGCGTTTCTGCGGATTCCCTCTTTAAATTTGCTAACCATGAAACGATATTTGTCCTTTTGAAAGAGAATTTTGTCAGAGTGTTTCTCAATGGACCAATGCCAATGCGTCGTATTTATCACGACAAACTGATGGTTTATAATAAACTGGGTACGTTGCCCTTTGTACAGAGTGCCTTTGTCTTTCATTAAGCAAAATTTTTTTGAAGTTTCTCGAATTCGTCAATCCCTTGAAATTCGCACATTTCCTCTCTTAGTGAATCCTGCGTTTGATAAAAGTATGCAAATCCGAGTCTTCCAGGGCGGAAGACAAATTCCCCTCCCCATCTTCCACCTCTACTTCTCTTACAAGAACAACCGCTTCGAGAGATTTTCAAAAGCGTGGGTATGGAATTCGAGAGTTAAAAAAAACGTCGATGCATGACTTCTAAAATTTTTCAAACATTGTTTCCCGTGAAATATTTTTCTTATCAGTAAACTTAACAATGTAAACGCTTGAAGTTGTCCTTCAGTAGCTTGTTCATTTAATGATTACGACGCCGTTGGGGAATGTAAAGAAAATATAATTCAGCTATGCGTAAATATTTCTAACGCCTCGATCGAATCTTCTATCTAGTCATTTAATGAAAATAATAAGTTAATCACTCTAAGATTATTCAGAGAGAGGAGAGTATGGGCTGATAATGACCAGGGCCGTAGTTCAGTTTCTGAAATTAGTCTTTGATGGACCGCATTTTGCTCTGATAAGCATTTTTTATGCGTTAAAATGCGTTGAGGTGGATTTCAACTTATGAACCGCTACACGCGCTCACACTAACTTGATAAATTTAACTGCTCTCATAAGATGTGCAGATATGATTCAAACTAATGAGGCATTTCTAAAGGTCGCCGTTTTGGATCGTGCTTGCATCCACTTTAAAAACTTTTCGGAGATAAACAAATTTCTGCTTTCTCAAGGGAATTATTGGCCGGTCAGTACAAATTTAGACATATGTAAAATTTAAGACGAAACTTGGGAACTTAACTCAAATAAGAAACCAATCAACAGTTGTTTGTAAAGTAATCTTTCAGACGCCGAGCTTCATAAGCTAAAGTTAATCTGCTGATTTCTTAATTGTGGCAAAATTTAGGGAATCTTTCAGCTTCAGACTGCCTTAAATTATCAGTATTTTGTATTTGCTTCGGTTGCATACTAGTTAACGTTTCAGATACGGCACGGCATAAAGAGACTGATTTCAGAATCCGAATTCTGACTAATCCAACCTCGAAATTCCTGACTGTCCCAAAAGCTGAGTGCAACTTCGTTACAACTTACAATAACCCTGGCAATTTCTTTTTCCAAGTCACAAGTTAGATTTCTGAACTTGGTTATATCTTTTTTTGTCTCCTTTTTGCATGTCGTTTCAATTTTTAAGCGTTAAAAGGAAGCTTAAGCGTTTTCTTTATCCACCAGCCAGAGCAACAGAACGCAGTCAAACAAATAAGGATAAAAACATTGGTATCAGAGGTACATTTGAGGTACGTATCCTTTATATCTGCATATCTAGGTATATCTATACATATATGTAGGATAGGCGTTGGTACCTTGCTGTTGTCTGATCGTAGAAGTAAATGGATTTAATAACGCGCACGATAATACATGATATCTATTAGGCTCTGTAGCCCAGCTTAATTTCTAGGAAACTAGCGACGATATTTTCCACCAGGCAGAAAAAACTCACGAAGTATCTCAATTTATCCTTAAATACGGTATCTACAAAACAAAAAATTTGATATGTATCGTGACTGCTTTTATAATGACATATTAATCACATCAGATAACACGAAAAAGATGCGGGATAACATCAATTTATTGATAAATAAGAAGCGGCCAAGTTCTCACATAGAAAAACTACAAGTCGATAATAAACGTCATTAACAACCTTTAACTATCTCCAACTGCCTTAACGATTTTTTTTGTAATGTCCCTTCTACACAAGCAGCACAACTGCCTAAATCTGATGAGAGTGCAACCTCTTATCTCTCTCAGAAACAAAAACAATTTCACTTCACACAAGTCTCTGAAATAGAGGTATTCTTATTACTGGAAAGTCTTGATACAAACAAGTCATTTGGGATTGACAAGATTCATCCACTGTTATTAAAAACTGCAGCACTTGAAATATACCGTCCCCTAACATTTATTTTTAATCTTTCCATCAACCAAGGTATTTTTCCTGATAGTATGAAACTTGCTAAAGTTGTTCCAGTTTTTAAACAAGGCTCTCGTTTTGCATGTAGTAATTATCGACCTATCTCAGT
>NC_142679.1:12376295-12378795 GCF_964200805.1 Pocillopora damicornis | reverse complement strand
CAAGGTGCACCAATGATAAACAACAACCAAAGAAATTTTCGAAAGAGAATGATATGATTCCTTCATTAGTTCCTTCTCAGCTTGCCGGCTTAACCCAAGTAGAAGAAATGCTTATTGCACGAGCACTTCCCATTATGCGTGTTTACATAAAGCCTGTTGGGCAACGGGGCTATTCAGGTCACTGTATCAACCTTCCACAGAATGTAGGTGAACTAGCACATTCTCTACCAAGATACCCAAAAGATTTATCTGTTATAGTTGTCAAGATGAAAGATAAAGACAACAGCTTTAAAGATGTAACAGTTCGAAGACAATTGGATTGGCTTATTAATAACAATCCGTATTACAAAGACATAATTATCAACAACGATTCTTTGAACTCATTGCCTTTGCATGATGTACCACAAGATCTACCTTCAATAGAAACAGAAAATCTTGAAAACAGTGAAGCTAGTGAGCCTGACTTAGGGCCTCAAAACGAAGAAGATATAGTTTATAATGAAAGTACAGAAATGAGTAGTTTTCTACCTATTCCTGAATGTCAACAGCAAGAAGTTCAAGCTATACAACAACAGTTGTGTCACCAGCCTACACATATGCCTTGGCCAACAGTAGATAATGAGCCATTGAATGAGTATCTAACTCCTTTCTTAGCAACATTAGCTTTCCCTACATCATTTCCTGATGGCAAGGGTGACCCTACCAATCCTTCACTTCACAGAGATGTACCTCTTGCAGAAAGAGTTAAGCATCTTTTAAGATTTAGAGAAAATATAGATGGCAAGTGGCTATACCGCTTTGCCAGTCATCCAAGATTTGCTTACTGGGCTTTGAATATGATCCAAAGAAAACGTATTCTGCAGCAAACAGGAATATTTCTCAAACAGAATCCTGGAGAAGCACATCTGACTGTAGAAGAACTGCAACAAATGGCAGCTGACAACAACACAAATGTTTTTGTATCTAAGTTATCACGCTATCTTAGTAACATAACTGGCTCAAATGCTTATTGGCATAAAGCTAAAGAGGATTTAAAAGCAATAATAAGTCATGTTGGAGCTCCAACATTCTTTTTCACTTTTTCCTCTGCTGACATGCATTGGCCTGACCTACATGCATTATTTAGCAGCTCATTAAGTGATACTACACCTGAGAGCAGACGGCAGAATGTCATTAACAATCCTCACATCACTGACTGGTTCTTTACACAGCGTTTAGAAAACTTCATTAAACATTGGTTGTATAATTCACTGGATGCTGAGTGGCACTGGTACAGATTTGAGTACCAAGCCAGAGGTAGTATACACTGTCATGGTGTTGCAAAAGTTAAGAATGACCAGGATTATGTCAACTTTCAGAAACAGCTCTTAAAGGCTATTTGGCAGAAGTGCCCCTTGATAAAACTGAACAATCAGATATTCTAGAACTAAACAAACAGATACTGGAAGGAAAAAAAGCTTCTCAAACTGTATGTGAATATGTAGACTGGTTATTACCTACATACAATCCAGACCCACCAGAGGACGGTTTTTGGATTAAACCCTTCTTTCATCCTTGCCAGAGGCAACACAAAGATATTATGAACACTCAACAATCTGATGATGATTATGTAGACTTACTGAATACAGTACAAAGGCACACTCGTTGCAGTACCAATTATTGTCTTAGAAAGAAACAGAATGAAACAAATGTTAAGTGCAGATTTAACTTTCCATTTCAACCTTGCACTAGTACAACACTAGAATTTGAACCAATTCATACAAAAGATGGAAGTCCCAAATACAACGCCAAAGTAATAACAAAGCGCAATGATGGTAGGCTAAATAATCATCAGCGCCTCCAACTGTAAGGCTGGAGGGCAAACTGTGACATTCAGGTGGTAATTGATTACCATGCATGTGTTGAATACCTTGCCAAATATGCATCTAAAGGAGAACCAAGGTCACCAGTATTACAATAGGCATTTAATTCTATAATGCACTCTTGCAAAAACAACAGTAACCCTACAAAACTCATTAAGAAAGTGATCATGAAGTCACTTGGTTTTTTTTTATTTTGGATTTTTCTGCACAAGAGACAATGCATCATCTTATGTCACTTAAACTGGTAAGCTCATCCTTTAATGTGGTACCAATCAGTTTAAATGGTTCTCGCAGAATCAATACTAATTCTTTTGATGGCGGTCTTGTTACAAATGAATCGCTGCTGGATGTTTATGCAAACCGTGAAAAATATGCCCAAACCGATCCAAATATGGTCATGTTAAATTTTGTAACTTTTGCCTCCAAATACAAACTTGTGAACAAAAAGCTAACAAGTCAACCACAAAACACTGTACCAAGAGTTTTCCCTGTTTTTTCTTCCAATCCAAAGGGCCCAAATTTTGGCCTTTATTGTAAATATCAGTTGCTTAGATACAAACCTTGGCAGACTACACAGGAAAATGCTTGGGGCGATCAACCAGGTTCTGACGATATATATATTACTTCATGGAAAGCAT
>NC_142679.1:12356295-12366295 GCF_964200805.1 Pocillopora damicornis | reverse complement strand
ACTGGACACAGTTCTAAGGCCTGTTCCAAACGTCGTGCTACTGCCGTGCCGAACTCAAATGAAATAGTCATTTCGATGTAAGCACGGTAGTAGCGCGCCGTTTGAAACCATTAAGCGCGGCACGGCTGAATTAGGTTCGGCGCGACTACTTAGCGCGGCAGGCCTTATTGTGCCCCATGGCAGTAACACGACTTGGTTTCAAACGTTGTGCTGCTGTCGTGCCGAACTCAATTCATAAATTAATTTATTGTATGTTGCATTATTTGCATACTATTACGCATGCGCACTAATAAAACACAGAAAGACAAAACGGCGCCGTGGTGCAAAGATTTACCCGATTTGCCCGAAAGGTGGAGAGAAGAGGAATCCGACGGTGACAATAGCTCCACCGATGTTTCTCGAACTTTTTCAATGAGATATTCACCTGCATCGTTCGACACCTATTCTACTGATAACGACAAAGAGACTGATTCAAACGAATCCGGCACGGGAGTTAGTGAACAGAGTGAAGTGTGCAGCTCGAAGAAAAAGAAGCGAAAGGGACGGAGAAGCGTATGGGAAGAGCAATATATTTTCACGAACACGAAAAATTCGAAGAACGCAGAAATACATGCTAATGTGCTTAAAGAATTGGACTAGAGACATAAAGATGGTAGCTTCCCGTTCTGCGTAGATCAGCTCAGGAAAAAGTTCAAGAAATGCATATCTGAGTGCTGAAAAATTGCATTGACTGTCAAGACTTCGACGGGCGTAAAAAGGGTTCAAGATGAAAAGCGCCTGGGAGCCTGGTTTAATCAACTATTTCCACTGGTCCAAACAAGGGATTCATGTAACCCTGACATGGCAGTAGAGTCTTCTTTGTCACTGCAGTTGTCTGACGGGGAGCTAGTGAAAAGAGCATCAGATAACAGAGCCCCCACTGATGAGCAATCAAGTGACGGTTTTCACCAAGGTGACGACTCTGACAAGAAACAATTTGTGCCTATAAGGAAGGGTAGAAGAAAGAAAGTCAAATCTCAGAACTCTTCTAGTGCTTTGTCCACTGCTGTGGAGCTTTTTGAAAAAGTTGTTAATAATGACCCAACAACACAGCTAATATGTTTTTTCAAAGAGGAAAATCAGCGAGCTCGTGAGCATGAATTAAAGTTAATGGAACTCTTCATGTCACAAAGACAGCCTACAGTTAGTTATTCTGCAGGTTCATCCTCTATGATTTTCCAAGAAAGAAGCCCTGGCCCATTTGCAGGATCTAGTTATCGTGCAGGTTCATCCTCTATGATTTCCCCACAAAGAAGCCCCAGCCATTTGCATATACAACTCAAGATTTACTCTACAAGGAACTTCTACAGTGCCAGTTCTCAGAGAGTGAAGGGAAAAGGTATCACCAGTTGGAGAAAAATGTTACAGAGTGGACATTAATGTTGATATTTCTTATATATTTCCTGACTTTATCCATGATCATCAATGTGAGGGATGGTTAATGTTTGTACTCCATTTAACTAGTACCACAGTTCAAGTTTATAACTTTTTTTAATTTTTGAAACTTGCTGCTTCTCTTGGTTAGAACTTTCATATTTAAATTTTAAAGTACAGTCAATCTCATGATTGTACCATTGCGTTTCTTTGTGACAAAATGGTGCATTATGAAGGAATAAACAGACAAATTACATCCAGTTCATTTCAAAGGGAAAATGGTTTTTATTTTTTCATCAACAACATAACAAACATCAAATACATTTAGTAGTAAAGAAAACAAAACATTATCTTTTTTTAATAAGCAACTCAGCCATTGTTATAGGCAATTGAAAATGTCATGATGTATGTGACAATAGACTCTGTTACAAAAGGAAACATTAAGAATAAGGAAAATGACTCTACACCAATCTACAATTTTTAGACACTTGAGCCAACACTATGACATGACAAAAAATGAAACCAGCTAGCAATGAGTAATTATGAACTGGTATCATGACAAGTGAAATATCAAGACAAATCATGTTTCATTGTTGATTATGCACCAGTTCAGCTCCAATTCCTAAACTAGTATGACAACACAACATGCCCAACGTATCTCACTATAGTAATTCCAAAGTGAATTTGACAAAGACGGGACTATTCAACAGACCCCATGCCCTTCTCTCTCTCTCTCTCCAAAACTTATCAGATAGACAGTTACGAATTAAAGTGGCTTGGTGACATGAATCTCGAACTGATGGACTTCGAATCATTTGCAACAGGTTTCTTATAAATTCCCTGTCTCTTCTCTCTCCAGTAACAGGATCAATAGACCTTTTTACAGTTCCCAACGCCATATTGGATTAGTAACCGCGCACACATGACAACGAGGCTGGGGTTGACTCGTGTTAAATCTCTGTGAGCGATTTTGGTGAAAATTCGCACGTGGGTAGTAAAATTGTTCGATTTTTATGGAAATGAATGGTCCTTGCCGAAATCTCGACAAAGGTAATTCTTCTTCTAAAAAAAAAAGGAAAGCAGTGTGTCGCTTTTGGTTGTTCAAATACATTTTATGGTCCCAATGGTTTGCCTTCGAGCTTGCACTTTTTCAAGTTTCCGAAGGATACGAATAGAAGACGCCGATGGTACAATCTCATCAAACGTCAGCATGGGAAAGATGGCTTTTTCGTGACAAATTCAACGGTGGTTTGCTCAAAACATTTTCGAAAAGAAGACATACGGAAAACTTTAACAGGCCGCTGGGAATTAGTGTCAGGTTTGTCTTCAAAAGACTATATTCTTCTATCACTACATTTTTTGCTGATCACCCTACTTTCGATTTCACCATCACATTGTTTTTATCGGATATTATGTTTATTGGTTGCTATATTTCAACTTATATTTCAATGAAAGGCTAAACTTCAGAATATCCCGCAACTGAAATGGACTTTCAAATCATGCTACCGCAGTCCCGCAGTCGAAATAATTTACATACTATATATATACATAAACCTCACGAAATATACCGCTTTTTGCTTTGTTCACCTTGTTGGTCCGTGCTACCGCAGTCCCGTAGTCAACATAATTTACATACCAAAGCAAATGAAATGATCGCTAATGAACGCAACGCAAAGCGTGCTACACATGAATATTCCTCGTTCTTTTATCCATGTGCCGAAACAAGCAAGTTAAACATGTATATACCTTCTTCTATTATCCATGAGCCGCAACGCAAAGCGTGCTACACTTGAATATTCCTCGTTCTTTTATCCATGTACCGAAACAAGCAAGTTAAACATGTATATACCTTGTTCTATTATCCATGAGCCGAAACAAGCATCTGCATATTTCTCGTTTTGCGCAGTACGAATTTTTCAAACGCTTTGAAAAATAATATATTACAACTTTTTTGCCTTATTAACATCATAAATTTCACAACAACAAATTTATACAACTTCTTGGCTTTATTTACATCATCTAATTTAACTTCAACCACACTTTGTAACAGAAACCGGTGCAAGAATAATAACGAAGCTCATCGAGGCACGATTAACGCTTCAAAACTTTGTCGAAAATTGTCTATTACGCTTTAAGGAGATAATGTTCTACACATTTTCGAATATTGTCTAATACACTTAAAAGAATTAATGTTCTCTTCTATTGATGGCATACACTTTCTTTACATCGTTCAAAAAAACCTTAAACAAATCTTCATCGCGATGCATGTATCGCCAAATGAATTCCGCCAAATACGTGGAGAAAAGGTGCTTTCGAACACCAAACTTAGGCAGATTCGACTTTGCATGCCTCCAGTGTCCTTCAATTTTTATTGGTATGATCACCGTCTTTGTTCACGAATTCTACAGTGGTTCACTGTTTGGTGTTCATAGCCATGCGCCTCGAGTTTTGGAGTACGCTTTCCAGCAGTCCGACACTATAATTGTTCCCGGTTCAATCCAGTCTTGAATAATGGGCAACAGTATGTCTTCGTCTCGCTTCTCGACTGCCACCAGAAAACATTTCCTGCTTTCCTCCTCTATACCTCCAAACACCCACTGCCCTTCAACGTGATGTCCTCTGTGGTACTTTCTTTTGCCAAATTTACTTTCGTTTATCTGAACAACCTTTCCTTTTCCGCCTAGTTTTTCGCTATTTTCAAGAAGTGTTATTTCGCATACTTCGCAACAGAAACTGTCCCAGTCCACCCCCATGCTTTCTCCAAGTTTCATTTTTTTTTTTTCAGTTTCTTAAAGAAGTCACCAACTCAGCATGTGACAAAACCATCGAACAACCCACTACACAAATGGTCCGTGACAACGTTTTAATCTCCCAAGGTCCAGTGGTGTCATATCGCTCCTTTAAACATGGAGAAAGATCAGCCCGAGAAATTGCCGAAGATGAATTCAATGCCGCCACGGAGTCTTTGATGCAGGATGGTTTTGGAAGAATTGTTGAGTTCCGCGTTCCGCGCGCAAGAAGCACCTGCAAGGTATTTATAAAGAGCAAGCCAAATCCTTGGCCGAACAGTACCAATGTCAATTCAACCGAATTCGACACGGCATTTGCAAAGCCATTGCATAATGACATTACGGCACCAATGAGAGATTATCTGCAAACGAACAATTACATAACAAATTAACTGTAGCAGTAACAACTCCGTTTCATTACGAAAACGAACATGGACATATAACTTTCATTCATTTTCTTTACATTGTTCATCAATTAATTCCGGTAGAACACCATTAGTATTATAAGGAAACGTTGTAACATTTTAACTCATAGTAAAGAAACTATAGTTTTACAAATAGCTTGTACTAAATGAGCGATGAATCACAATTCCACAAACATGTTATGTCAATCTTTTTTGTACTATTAAAACAAGTTTATTGCATTAAATATCGCTTTTGTTTTGTTCACTTATATTATACACTTACCCCGTAACTTATTCATCCACTGCGGGACTGCGGACCGCGGTAGCACTTAAATTATACACTTACCCCATAACTTATTCATCCACTACGGGACTTCGGACCGCGGTAGCACTTTAGTAAAACACTGCGGACCACTGTAGCACTTAGTTTAATACTTATTCATTCTCTTCGGGTCCGCGGACCTGTAGGTTTAAAGAGGGCGAGTCAGTTGCGGGGTATTCTGAAGTTGATCCTCAATGAAATATACGAATAAAGGCCACCAAGATTACAAGACGATGCATGCCTCTTTATTTTGTCTTGGACCCAAATTTATTAACCTAAATGAACCTGAATGTTATTGTTTCATGTATTTTCAGGTTCTGAACCATCCCAGTTTACATGGACGGTGGAAACTCCGAAGAGGAAGCCCCTCCAAAGAAGAAGGCTTTTCACTTCTTTAACGTCTAGAAGTTTAAAAACTGTTGAAGAGGAAGATGAATTTTGTGTTGAAACTGGAGAAAGTGCTTTAAATGATACTATTTCAGCTTCACCAGATGCTGCTATAAATGTGAGTATGCCAGACCTGCCCGTCGATCCTGCAGCTACAGTGCTAAATTTACTCAGCAGAGTTGAAATGCTAGAAAAGCAAGTGTCCACACTGGAGGAAAAGGTATTGCAGTTGGAGAAGGAAAAGGAAGCTTTGCTTGCACGCCAGTTTTCTCTGAACAAAATTAAAGGCGACAGTGCAGCAATGCTTTTTTACACTGGCTTTCCCAATTATGAGGCTTTGATGAGCTTTTATAATTATATTGAACCCAAAGTCAGTAAAATGCAGTACTGGAAAGGAGAAAAACTCTTGAAGGAAAGTCAGCCCTATCAGATGGATAAGAACAAAATTAAACCAGGACCTTGACGTACACTCACCTACCTCGAAGAGTTTGTTCTTGTCCTATTGCGACTGAAGGCAGAATTGTTTGTACATGATCTTCCTGACAGGTTTGGAATAAGCACAAGTCTTGTTTCACGTATTTGCATTACATGGGTAAATTTTCTTTCCATGGAACTTCCTGGACTCTTTCCCTTCTCATTACAAGAATTAGTCAGAAAAAACATGCCTCAAGAGTTTTTTGAATATCCTACCACAAGAATTATTTTGGATTGCAGTGAAGTATTTATACAACGACCATCTGCAATGCTGGCACAATCTGAAACTTGGTCAGATTACAAACACCATAACACATGGAAAGTATTGGTGGGTGTTACTCCAAATGCTCAGGTGTCCTTTATTTCAGACTTGTGGGGGGGACGAGTTTCAGACAAGCAAATCACACGAGGAAGTGGTGTTCTCAATCTATTAGAGCCTGGTGACAATGTCATGGTTGACAGGGGCTTTGATATTTCAGATATTGTGTCAAATGGAGTAATAGTAAACATGCCTCCTTTCTTGGCTGGAAGGGATCAGATGACTGGGGTAGAAACTCAGGAAACTATGAGCATAGCCTCTTTGCGCATACATGTCGAACGAGCAATTGGGAGGATAAAGACCTACCATATACTGGATGGAACACTTCCAAACACTTTGAGCTCATATGCCTCACAGATTGTCAAAGTCTGTGCCTCATTGACAAACTTTCTCCCTCTATTATTAAAGTCAACTTATCAACAGTAGTTTAATTGAAATACTCCAAGCCACAGACAAAAAAGGTTACAAGGACGTTATATAATTTAACCTTTTCACTCGCAGGATCCCTTTAGTTACTCTTCCCATTGTCTGCTATACATTTCTTATGATACAAGTTTGGAGAATTTGGTTTTGAATCAACTAGTAATTCCCTATTTTAAGTTTTCCTTTTCTGTTTGATATTGTATTGATATTTTAACGAGAAATTCTCTTTTGATCACTTATGGGAGTTTCAGAATTCAAAGGTTTTAATAGGCCCTGCTAAATCTTAACTTCAGTCCATTTGCTGAACATGAATATTGCCCATATGGCTGCCACCCACCATGGAAGTACAAAAGTTTGCCTCTTTCAACCCTTTTGGTTAGCATTTCAGGATAGAGAGCCCTTTTGAAAAAAAAGAAAGAAGGTTTTACTTTTGCATGCATCTTCCACTCTCGTGCCCACTTTGCTTAATGGTGATTTAATTTCTATCCCCCATTTTTCCTGGGTAGTTAGGATTGTTATCATCCAGGCTTGCTGCTAAAAAGGGCTTATCTTTAGACTACAAAAGTCCAACTTCATCCACTTTAACAGTGATTCCTTACTGCTCCATCTCCTTGACATAGAGGGCTATAGCCTTTGCCTCGTTTTCTATACTACACTGAACAGCTTCAGTGGTAAAATTCGAATAGAGCATTGCCTTAAGTTTTTTTTTAGGTTCAACTTTGGTTTTGGCGGCCTTACCGAAATTTGAAGGTGTTAGAAGCGATTTTCGTTTTTCAATCTACAAGGGGTTTTTCTTCTGACCCCTTGTGATCCTTTCAGTTTCAATAATCTCTTCACTGGTGGCTGTTAAATTTGCAACATATTCGTCTACAATACTTTTAAACCTGTGCGTTGCAATGTCATAATTGTCAGTAAAGGGTACTTCCTGTGGATCGATCTGTCCATTGTTTGAGGCTGATTGAAAGGTGATGCCTCTGCATTTAGATTTGATACCATGGAAGAGAAAGAAGGAACTTGAGGGCAAGCAGTTTTGGAGGTTCTCGCAGAGTTTTTTTGAAGCTAGTCTCATCACGTGTTCTCATGTCTGGGGCCCTAGGATCAAACTTTATTATTTTTGGCTGGGTTCGTATGTTCTTCTTACCGAATCGAATCTTTCTGATTAATACTTTGTCGATTGGCTTCGCTGCTACACTTTGATTGCGCAGTATCACCCACACTGAGAGCTGCGATGTGCAGGTTAATGGCTCTGAGTTATTTTGTACCCCTCTTCTTATAAAATCCTCGATAGCAAACAGCACTCCTCCGATGTGGTTGTATTTTCCTTTTCCTCGGAGACCGAGGCCAGCAGGGCACGTACACGCTGCGCGTAGCACATCGTAGGTGGGTGAGAACTCGAGAATAGCTCTGTAAGGCATTTTCTTCATAGAGGGGAGAACATTTGCCTTAACATATGTTTTGTTTTCAAAGACTTTACTCTGCAGTTTTTTCACGTTTCCTTCAAAGAAGCACTGATAAGATTTCAACTATTTGTAATGCGTTCCTTTCAACACGATGTGGCGATACTTTCGTGTGGAAACAATGAGGTAATCGTAGAGCTGAATGAAATTCATCTTGGTTAAGTTACGGAGATCGCTCGACCATCCAAGGGCTGAAATCCTTACCATAGTTGCTTCGTATTTAAAGTCGCTCTGCTTATGTTCTAGGTCCTGAACATCAGTAAGAAGTTCTTGGTTTTCTCCACCACTCGATGGAAAGACATGTCGCATCAGCAACGCATAAATTTTCATCACTACGCTCTCATTCCGCCTGTCGATTCTGAATTAGACCTTAAAAATTTCCCTGAGATCTCTTTGCTTTGAGTTTCTTCATGTCATCTAAAGACGAGATTTATATATCGTTGTATTTAAGAACCATTTTGAAGGGAGAACTCGCATTAAAATGTGCATTAGGACGCGAAATGCTAGCAGATCAGCTGTTTAAAAGAACCGCCGGGTCAACCCCAGCCTCGTTATCATGTGTGCGCGGTTACTAATCCAATATGGCGTCTGGAACTGTAAAATGCTCTATTGTTAAATCCGTTTTTCCTAACAGTTAGTCTCCATGATTTATGCATACGTTGTGTAGTACAATACAAGCCATTGTTACATTTCGCACATTCTTCTGACTACAATCATTCTTTCGAAATAGAACTTGCAATCGCTCCTTGAGCTGACCGTGTGCCCCCTCATTCACCATCCTTGCTCTACTTAGGCGTTAGTTAAAGTATTTCTGTTTTTCAGTGAGGACCACATTGGTATATGGTTTCATCAGCCAGGTCTGAAAGGAAAAAGCTGAGTCACCAACTATTAAAGGAGGTACATCAACCCCGCCAACATTTTTAGCAATCCCTGGAAGAATTTTACCCTGTGCTATTTCTTTCCATAACGTAGTTGATTGCACGATGATGATTGAGTCATGTGAATTGCCAGGATACCTACAACTTGCCCACATAAACCTGTACTTGGCATCAACCATCCCCATTAGCATGATAGAGTAAAAGTTTTTAAAATTGTTGTACTCTTTAGATGACTCTAAACCTCCCGGGGGACATTTAATAGGGACGTTCCGGTTTTAGAAGAATGCACTCAACTGAGACGGCTGTAACTTATTTCGCCGACGAGATTCACATGAATATGAATAAGGGCTTAGTCACTGGTTCTGTGTTTATTGACCTGGCAAAGGCTTTCGACACAGTTGACCATGACATTTTGCTTAGAAAATTGGAGTATTATGGTATATGTGACGAAAGCCTTCCATGGTTTAAGAACTACTTCACAGGAAGAAAGAAGTTTGTGCTCATTGATTCTCAATCACCTGAAGAGCTTGCCATAACTTCTGAATTGCCGCAAGGGTCTATCCTCGGACCCCTGTTACTCATTGTCTACATTAATGATCTACCACGTTGTGTCAAACACTGTTCTGTAAATATGTACGCTGACAACACAGTTTTATATCTTGCTGGCCCAAGAGTAGACAATTTAACTTTTTACATTAACCAAGATCTTCAGTGTCTATCTGAATGGCTAGAAGACAACAGTCTTATTCTCAATGTTTCAAAAACTAAGTGCGTACTATTTACATCTCGAAGGCATAAAGGGCGCGATTGTATCTTAAATCTTAATCTTCTCGGAAAGTCCATATCTTGCGATACTTCTTTTAAATACCTAGGCGTGGTGTTCGACAATTTTATGACTTGGGAGCTCTTGCGGACTATGTGTGTAAGAAGGTGGTGTCAAGAGTTAGTATTCTGGGCCGTATTAGAAGATTCGTCACAAAAGAGGCAGCAACACTTGTTCATAATGCTTTAATTCTTCCCTTATTTGATTATATATGATCGAATTTCATTGTGTCCGTTATAAGCCTGGCTGCCATATTCTGTATGCGTTGTAATTTCGATAGTTGGTACTTAGGTAACCCATATAATATACTA